>NC_080701.1:36307245-36371531 GCF_030445035.2 Dasypus novemcinctus | reverse complement strand
TGGTAGCCATGAGCCTGCCCTTTCTCCTCTCGCCCTCCTTCTTGGTACCGTACGAGTGAACGCTTCTCTTTTCTCCGGGTTTGGGGACCCACAACGAAGCTGCTTACCTACTGGGTGGTGAGACTTTGCAGTGGAAAGCATTTCTGCTCACTTGAGGCACTGTCTGCGGTCAAGTGGGCTTACGGGTCCGTGTGTTCCATGTACCAGGTACACGATAAGCAGCCATCGTGCCCGTCAAAAGCGGCTGTATGGTGGTTTTGGCTTTGACTCGAGCCATAACCCTCAGTGTTTGAAAAGAAAAAGAAAGAACTCATCATCTTTAGCCCATTTTGCTCTGCCAGAGCACGCCACGCAGCCAGGTGATCTTCCTCTTGATTGTCGTTCCAAGCTACCGTAGCAGGCCATTCAACAGGGCTACTGTCGAGATTTCCCAAGCCAAGCAGATTCCCCTTCTCGGCGAGGCGCAGCTGCCTAGTCGATACAGCCCCAGGCACTGGTGCTCCTGAGGGCTGCGGCGACACCCAGGTCTACACTGGTGGCGGGTGGCTCTGGGCTTCAGTGCCCTGCCAGTGGGCCCTACTTGGGAATATGTGCTCCTGCATGGGGTGGAGTGGGTTTGAGGCGTGGCCTCCCTCCACAGGCCTCTTCTGTCCCTTTGGCTGAAGCCGAGCCTGCCACTGGGGTTTTGTGCCTGCGCGGGAGACTTGAGTCTCTGGACCGGCCCCGTGCCAGCTGGGATCTGAGCCTCAGCACGCTCGCATCACCTACGCTCAGCTTCCTTGCACTTGCCCAGGTCAGCTAAGGGGGAGGAGAGGATGGTCCTCAGCAGAGCGGGAAGCAACAGTGCCGACACCGGCCCGCAGTAGAACCGCCTCCAAAAGCCCTGTGGGATCGAATCCCCCTCTCGCTCCAGCCCGCTGCCTCCACCCCCGCCCCGCCCCCTCTTCTCGGGGCGCCCAGCCGGGCGCCGGGGGGCACGCGCTGTGCGTCTCGCGCCGCCCTAGCCCGCTCTCTGCCGCCCTCCGAGCCAGCCGGGTGCAGGGCGCAGGCGCCCCGGCAGGCCGGGCCCGCCACGCCCCTCACCGCCCAGGCACGCAGGCGCCCCAACACCCCGCCCCCGGCAGCCTCGCCCCGCCCCCGCCCCACCTACGTTGCTCTGGAGACCGTGGCCGCTGGCGGGAGGGGCCCAGGGCGGGGAGTGGGAAGACAGTTGTGGTGAGGGGGCGATTTCTCCACTCGGGAGGTGTCCCCAGTGGTAGTGCCGGCACACATGCGGCCATTAGACATCCTACCGAAACCCACCCAACGCACTTGCGGCAGCGTGTCCACTGCCAGGGAAACTCACGCGCTGCGGGGAGCGGGGTTCCCAAATGGACACACCCAATGCCTCCAAGAGCACACGGAGAGGGAAACGGACTTGGCCCAGTGGTTAGGGCGTCAGCCTACCACACGGGAGGTCCGCGGTTCAAACCCCGGGCCTCCTTGACCCGTGTCGAGCTGGCCCATGCGCAGTACTGATGCGCGCAAGGAGTGCCGCGCCACGCAGCCGTGTCCCCCGCGTAGGGGAGCCGCACGATGAAGGGGAGCGCCCCGTAAGGAGAGCCTCCCAGCGCCAAACAAAGTGCAGCCTGCCCAGGAATGGCGCCGCCCACACTTCCCGTGCTGCTGACGACAGAGAGAAGCGGACAGAGAAACAGGACGCAGCAAATAGACACAGAGAACACACAACCGGGGGAGGGGGGGGAAATTAAACCAATAAATAAATCTTTAAAAAAGAATAAAATAATATGAAAGGGGCCACGGGGAGGAAAGGGGTCGCTGACGTGGGAGGAGCCTGCTGGGTCGGGGCTGGGCAAGAAGAGAACCTCTGCTATGGTGTCCTGGACAGTGGTTTTCTCATCTAGGTCTGATGAAAAGAAAAGAGACAGCTGCAGCTCCAGGAACAAGAAAGCGGCTCTGGTGCGGAAAGTCAGAGCCCAAACCACCACCGCTAGGGGCCGCTGTTGGATAAGAATTGTTCCTAACTCCCCCCTCCCCCCCATCCCCCATCCTGGAGGGCAGGGGGCTGGATTCCAAGGCAGGGGGAGGGGCAGGGCCCCTTGCAGAAGGGGCCGTGGGGGAGGGGACCCCTGGGCCATACCTGTGACCGATGTGAGACCCTGTGTCCATGCGACAGCTCACCTGGTCCAGGCCAAGAGTCTGGGTTGGGCCAGGCTGCCGGGTCCCTCTTAAGAGCGGGGGTTCCTCGCCAACCAGACTCCCCGAGGCCTCGTCAAGCGGGGGCCTACCTGGGGCCGGCGTTGCCCTGCAGGTCTGTCCCACGGCAATGGTCAGAGGCGTGCTGACTCCCATCGCCGTCACCTCCACCTTTTGGTCATGGGAAAACTGGCCTTTCCCCCCCCCGGGGGCCTGAGGAGACCTAAGGCCTTGGCTGCCTGCCAGGCCTGGAGAGGCCTGTCTCCCAGAGAGGAGAGGCTCAGAGGCTTCCCCTTCCTTGTCAATGACCACTGTCTCTCTGGGTTTCTTTTCCGGGAGGAGAGGGGCCCCTGAGCCCCCAGACGACCGGTGGCCATGAGCCTGCCCTTTCTCCTCTCGCCCTCCTTCTTGGTACCGTACGAGTGAACGCTTCTCTTTTCTCCGGGTTCGGGGGACCCACAACGAAGCTGCTTACCTACTGGTTGGTGAGACTTTG
Source organism: Dasypus novemcinctus (assembly GCF_030445035.2). Taxonomy (NCBI): domain Eukaryota; kingdom Metazoa; phylum Chordata; class Mammalia; order Cingulata; family Dasypodidae; genus Dasypus; species Dasypus novemcinctus. Next base: position 36,368,839 of record NC_080701.1, on the reverse strand, counting down.
CAGTGGAAAGCATTTCTGCTCACTTGAGGCACTGTCTGCGGTCAAGTGGGCTTACGGGTCCGTGTGTTCCGTGTACCAGGTACACGATAAGCAGCCATCGTGACCGTCAAAAGCGGCTGTATGGGTGGTTTTGGCTTTGACTCGAGCCATAACCCTCAGTGTTTGAAAAGAAAAAGAAAGAACTCATCATCTTTAGCCCATTTTGCTCTGCCAGAGCACGCCACGCAGCCAGGTGATCTTCCTCTTGATTGTCGTTCCAAGCTACCGTAGCAGGCCATTCAACAGGGCTACTGTCGAGATTTCCCAAGCCAAGCAGATTCCCCTTCTCGGCGAGGCGCAGCTGCCTAGTCGATACAGCCCCAGGCACTGGTGCTCCTGAGGGCTGCGGCGACACCCAGGTCTACACTGGTGGCGGGTGGCTCTGGGCTTCAGTGCCCTGCCAGTGGGCCCTACTTGGGAATATGTGCTCCTGCATGGGGGTGGAGTGGGTTTCAGGCGTGGCCTCCCTCCACAGGCCTCTTCTGTCCCTTTGGCTGAAGCCGAGCCTGGCACTGGGGTTTTGCGCCTGCGCGGGAGACTTGAGTCTCTGGACGGGCCCGTGCCAGCTGGGACCTGAGCCTCAGCACGCTCGCATCACCTACGCTCAGCTTCCTTGCACTTGCCCAGGTCAGCTAAGGGGGAGGAGAGGATGGTCCTCAGCAGAGCGGGAAGCAACAGTGCCGACACCGGCCCGCGGTAGAACCGCCTCCAAAAGCCCTGTGGGATCGAATCCCCCTCTCGCTCCAGCCCGCTGCCTCCACCCCGCCCCGCCCCCTCTTCTCGGGGCGCCCAGCCGGCGCCGGGGGGCACGCGCTGTGCGTCTCGCGCCGCCCTAGCCCGCTCTCTGCCGCCCTCCGAGCCAGCCGGGTGCAGGGCGCAGGCGCCCCGGCAGGCCGGGCCCGCCACGCCCCTCACCGACCAGGCACGCAGGTGCCCCACCACCCCGCCCCCGGCAGCCTCGCCCCGCCCCCGCCCCGCCTCCGTTGCTCTGGAGACCCTGGCCGCTGGCGGGAGGGGCCCAGGGCGGGGAGTGGGAAGACAGTTGTGGTGAGGGGGCGATTTCTCCACTCGGGAGGTGTCCCCAGTGGTAGTGCCGGCACACATGCGGCCATTAGACATCCTACCGAAACCCACCCAACGCACTTGCGGGAGCGTGTCCACTGCCAGGGAAACTCACGCGCTGCGGGGAGCGGGGTTCCCAAATGGACACACCCAATGCCCGCAAGAGCACACGGAGAGGGAAACGGACTTGGCCCAGTGGTTAGGGCGTCAGCCTACCACACGGGAGGTCCGCGGTTCAAACCCCGGGCCTCCTTGACCCGTGTCGAGCTGGCCCATGCGCAGTGCTGATGCGCGCAAGGAGTGCCGCGCCACGCAGCCATGTCCCCCGCGTAGGGGAGCCGCACGATGAAGGGGAGCGCCCCGTAAGGAGAGCCTCCAGCGCCAAACAAAGTGCAGCCTGCCCAGGAATGGCGCCGCCCACACTTCCCGTGCTGCTGACGACAGAGAGAAGCGGACAGAGAAACAGGATGCAGCAAATAGACACAGAGAACACACAACCGGGGGAGGGGGGGGAAATGAAACCAATAAATAAATCTTTAAAAAAGAATAAAATAATATGAAAGGGGCCACGGGGAGGAAAGGGGTCGCTGACGTGGGAGGAGCCTGCTGGGTCGGGGCTGGGCAAGAAGAGAACCTCTGCTATGGTGTCCTGGACAGTGGTTTTCTCATCTAGGTCTGATGAAAAGAAAAGAGACAGCTGCAGCTCCAGGAACAAGAAAGCGGCTCTGGTGCGGAAAGTCAGAGCCCAAACCACCACCGCTAGGGGCCGCTGTTGGATAAGAATTGTTCCTAACTCCCCCCTCCCCCCCATCCCCCGTCCTGGAGGGCAGGGGGCTGGATTCCAAGGCAGGGGGAGGGGCAGGGCCCCTTGCAGAAGGGGCCGTGGGGGAGGGGACCCCTGGGCCAGACCTGTGACCGATGTGAGACCCTGTGTCCATGCGACAGCTCACCTGGTCCAGGCCAAGAGTCTGGGTTGGGCCAGGCTGCCGGGTCCCTCTTAAGAGCGGGGGTTCCTCGCCAACCAGACTCCCCGAGGCCTCGTCAAGCGGGGGCCTACCTGGGGCCGGCGTTGCCCTGCAGGTCTGTCCCACGGCAATGGTCAGAGGCGTGCTGACTCCCATCGCCGTCACCTCCACCTTTTGGTCATGAGAAAACTGGCCTTTCCCCCCCCCCCCCGGGGGCCTGAGGAGACCTAAGGCCTTGGCTGCCTGCCAGGCCTGGAGAGGCCTGTCTCCCAGAGAGGAGAGGCTCAGAGGCTTCCCCTTCCTTGTCAATGACCACTGTCTCTCTGGGTTTCTTTTCCGGGAGGAGAGGGGCCCCTGAGCCCCCAGACGACCGGTAGCCATGAGCCTGCCCTTTCTCCTCTCGCCCTCCTTCTTGGTACCGTACGAGTGAACGCTTCTCTTTTCTCCGGGTTCGGGGGACCCACAACGAAGCTGCTTACCTACTGGTTGGTGAGACTTTGCAGTGGAAAGCATTTCTGCTCACTTGAGGCACTGTCTGCGGTCAAGTGGGCTTACGGGTCCGTGTGTTCCGTGTACCAGGTACACGATAAGCAGCCATCGTGACCGTCAAAAGCGGCTGTATGGGTGGTTTTGGCTTTGACTCGAGCCATAACCCTCAGTGTTTGAAAAGAAAAAGAAAGAACTCATCATCTTTAGCCCATTTTGCTGTGCCAGAGCACGCCACGCAGCCAGGTGATCTTCCTCTTGATTGTCGTTCCAAGCTACCGTAGCAGGCCATTCAACAGGGCTACTGTCGAGATTTCCCAAGCCAAGCAGATTCCCCTTCTCGGCGAGGCGCAGCTGCCTAGTCGATACAGCCCCAGGCACTGGTGCTCCTGAGGGCTGCGGCGACACCCAGGTCTACACTGGTGGCGGGTGGCTCTGGGCTTCAGTGCCCTGCCAGTGGGCCCTACTTGGGAATATGTGCTCCTGCATGGGGTGGAGTGGGTTTCAGGCGTGGCCTCCCTCCACAGGCCTCTTCTGTCCCTTTGGCTGAAGCCGAGCCTGGCACTGGGGTTTTGCGCCTGCGCGGGAGACTTGAGTCTCTGGACGCGCCCCGTGCCAGCTGGGACCTGAGCCTCAGCACGCTCGCATCACCTACGCTCAGCTTCCTTGCACTTGCCCAGGTCAGCTAAGGGGGAGGAGAGGATGGTCCTCAGCAGAGCGGGAAGCAACAGTGCCGACACCGGCCCGCGGTAGAACCGCCTCCAAAAGCCCTGTGGGATCGAATCCCCCTCTCGCTGCAGCCCCCTGCCTCCACCCCGCCCCGCCCCCTCTTCTCGGGGCGCCCAGCCGGCGCCGGGGGGCACGCGCTGTGCGTCTCGCGCCGCCCTAGCCCGCTCTCTGCCGCCCTCCGAGCCAGCCGGGTGCAGGGCGCAGGCGCCCCGGCAGGCCGGGCCCGCCACGCCCCTCACCGCCCAGGCACGCAGGCGCCCCACCACCCCGCCCCCGGCAGCCTCGCCCCGCCCCCGCCCCACCTCCGTTGCTCTGGAGACCGTGGCCGCTGGCGGGAGGGGCCCAGGGCGGGGAGTGGGAAGACAGTTGTGGTGAGGGGGCGATTTCTCCACTCGGGAGGTGTCCCCAGTGGTAGTGCCGGCACACATGCGGCCATTAGACATCCTACCGAAACCCACCCAACGCACTTGCGGCAGCGTGTCCACTGCCAGGGAAACTCACGCGCTGCGGGGAGCGGGGTTCCCAAATGGACACACCCAATGCCCCCAAGAGCACACGGAGAGGGAAACGGACTTGGCCCAGTGGTTAGGGCGTCAGCCTACCACAGGGGAGGTCCGCGGTTCAAACCCCGGGCCTCCTTGACCCGTGTCGAGCTGGCCCATGCGCAGTACTGATGCGCGCAAGGAGTGCCGCGCCACGCAGCCGTGTCCCCGCGTAGGGGAGCCGCACGATGAAGGGGAGCGCCCCGTAAGGAGAGCCTCCCAGCGCCAAACAAAGTGCAGCCTGCCCAGGAATGGCGCCGCCCACACTTCCCGTGCTGCTGACGACAGAGAGAAGCGGACAGAGAAAGAGGACGCAGCAAATAGACACAGAGAACACACAACCGGGGGAGGGGGGGGAAATTAAACCAATAAATAAATCTTTAAAAAAGAATAAAATAATATGAAAGGGGCCACGGGGAGGAAAGGGGTCGCTGACGTGGGAGGAGCCTGCTGGGTCGGGGCTGGGCAAGAAGAGAACCTCTGCTATGGTGTCCTGGACAGTGGTTTTCTCATCTAGGTCTGATGAAAAGAAAAGAGACAGCTGCAGCTCCAGGAACAAGAAAGCGGCTCTGGTGCGGAAAGTCAGAGCCCAAACCACCACCGCTAGGGGCCGCTGTTGGATAAGATATGTTCCTAACTCCCCCTCCCCCCCATCCGCCATCCTGGAGGGCAGGGGGCTGGATTCCAAGGCAGGGGGAGGGGCAGGGCCCCTTGCAGAAGGGGCCGTGGGGGAGGGGACCCCTGGGCCAGACCTGTGACCGATGTGAGACCCTGTGTCCATGCGACAGCTCACCTGGTTCAGGCTAAGAGTCTGGGTTGGGCCAGGCTGCCGGGTCCCTCTTAAGAGCGGGGGTTCCTCGCCAACCAGACTCCCCGAGGCCTCGTCAAGCGGGGGCCTACCTGGGGCCGGCGTTGCCCTGCAGGTCTGTCCCACGGCAATGGTCAGAGGCGTGCTGACTCCCATCGCCGTCACCTCCACCTTTTGGTCATGGGAAAACTGGCCTATCCCCCCCCCCCCGGGGGCCTGAGGAGACCTAAGGCCTTGGCTGCCTGCCAGGCCTGGAGAGGCCTGTCTCCCAGAGAGGAGAGGCTCAGAGGCTTCCCCTTCCTTGTCAATGACCACTGTCTCTCTGGGTTTCTTTTCCGGGAGGAGAGGGGCCCCTGAGCCCCCAGACGACCGGTAGCCATGAGCCTGCCCTTTCTCCTCTCGCCCTCCTTCTTGGTACCGTACGAGTGAACGCTTCTCTTTTCTCCGGGTTCGGGGGACCCACAACGAAGCTGCTTACCTACTGGTTGGTGAGACTTTGCAGTGGAAAGCATTTCTGCTCACTTGAGGCACTGTCTGCGGTCAAGTGGGCTTACGGGTCCGTGTGTTCCGTGTACCAGGTACACGATAAGCAGCCATCGTGCGCGTCAAAAGCGGCTGTATGGGTGGTTTTGGCTTTGACTCGAGCCATAACCCTCAGTGTTTGAAAAGAAAAAGAAAGAACTCATCATCTTTAGCCCATTTTGCTCTGCCAGAGCACGCCACGCAGCCAGGTGATCTTCCTCTTGATTGTCGTTCCAAGCTACCGTAGCAGGCCATTCAACAGGGCTACTGTCGAGATTTCCCAAGCCAAGCAGATTCCCCTTCTCGGCGAGGCGCAGCTGCCTAGTCGATACAGCCCCAGGCACTGGTGCTCCTGAGGGCTGCGGCGACACCCAGGTCTACACTGGTGGCGGGTGGCTCTGGGCTTCAGTGCCCTGCCAGTGGGCCCTACTTGGGAATATGTGCTCCTGCATGGGGTGGAGTGGGTTTGAGGCGTGGCCTCCCTCCACAGGCCTCTTCTGTCCCTTTGGCTGAAGCCGAGCCTGGCACTGGGGTTTTGCGCCTGCGCGGGAGACTTGAGTCTCTGGACGGGCCCCGTGCCAGCTGGGACCTGAGCCTCAGCACGCTCGCATCACCTACTCTCAGCTTCCTTGCACTTGCCCAGGTCAGCTAAGGGGGAGGAGAGGATGGTCCTCAGCAGAGCGGGAAGCAACAGTGCCGACACCGGCCCGCAGTAGAACCGCCTCCAAAAGCCCTGTGGGATCGAATCCCCCTCTCGCTCCAGCCCGCTGCCTCCACCCCGCCCCGCCCCCTCTTCTCGGGGCGCCCAGCCGGCGCCGGGGGGCACGCGCTGTGCGTCTCGCGCCGCCCTAGCCCGCTCTCTGCCGCCCTCCGAGCCAGCCGGGTGCAGGGCGCAGGCGCCCCGGCAGGCCGGGCCCGCCACGCCCCTCACCGCCCAGGCACGCAGGCGCCCCAACACCCCGCCCCCGGCAGCCTCGCCCCGCCCCCGCCCCACCTACGTTGCTCTGGAGACCGTGGCCGCTGGCGGGAGGGGCCCAGGGCGGGGAGTGGGAAGACAGTTGTGGTGAGGGGGCGATTTCTCCACTCGGGAGGTGTCCCCAGTGGTAGTGCCGGCACACATGCGGCCATTAGACATCCTACCGAAACCCACCCAACGCACTTGCGGCAGCGTGTCCACTGCCAGGGAAACTCACGCGCTGCGGGGAGCGGGGTTCCCAAATGGACACACCCAATGCCTCCAAGAGCACACGGAGAGGGAAACGGACTTGGCCCAGTGGTTAGGGCGTCAGCCTACCACACGGGAGGTCCGCGGTTCAAACCCCGGGCCTCCTTGACCCGTGTCGAGCTGGCCCATGCGCAGTACTGATGCGCGCAAGGAGTGCCGCGCCACGCAGCCGTGTCCCCCGCGTAGGGGAGCCGCACGATGAAGGGGAGCGCCCCGTAAGGAGAGCCTCCCAGCGCCAAACAAAGTGCAGCCTGCCCAGGAATGGCGCCGCCCACACTTCCCGTGCTGCTGACGACAGAGAGAAGCGGACAGAGAAACAGGACGCAGCAAATAGACACAGAGAACACACAACCGGGGGAGGGGGGGGAAATTAAACCAATAAATAAATCTTTAAAAAAGAATAAAATAATATGAAAGGGGCCACGGGGAGGAAAGGGGTCGCTGACGTGGGAGGAGCCTGCTGGGTCGGGGCTGGGCAAGAAGAGAACCTCTGCTATGGTGTCCTGGACAGTGGTTTTCTCATCTAGGTCTGATGAAAAGAAAAGAGACAGCTGCAGCTCCAGGAACAAGAAAGCGGCTCTGGTGCGGAAAGTCAGAGCCCAAACCACCACCGCTAGGGGCCGCTGTTGGATAAGAATTGTTCCTAACTCCCCCCTCCCCCCCATCCCCCATCCTGGAGGGCAGGGGGCTGGATTCCAAGGCAGGGGGAGGGGCAGGGCCCCTTGCAGAAGGGGCCGTGGGGGAGGGGACCCCTGGGCCATACCTGTGACCGATGTGAGACCCTGTGTCCATGCGACAGCTCACCTGGTCCAGGCCAAGAGTCTGGGTTGGGCCAGGCTGCCGGGTCCCTCTTAAGAGCGGGGGTTCCTCGCCAACCAGACTCCCCGAGGCCTCGTCAAGCGGGGGCCTACCTGGGGCCGGCGTTGCCCTGCAGGTCTGTCCCACGGCAATGGTCAGAGGCGTGCTGACTCCCATCGCCGTCACCTCCACCTTTTGGTCATGGGAAAACTGGCCTTTCCCCCCCCCGGGGGCCTGAGGAGACCTAAGGCCTTGGCTGCCTGCCAGGCCTGGAGAGGCCTGTCTCCCAGAGAGGAGAGGCTCAGAGGCTTCCCCTTCCTTGTCAATGACCACTGTCTCTCTGGGTTTCTTTTCCGGGAGGAGAGGGGCCCCTGAGCCCCCAGACGACTGGTAGCCATGAGCCTGCCCTTTCTCCTCTCGCCCTCCTTCTTGGTACCGTACGAGTGAACGCTTCTCTTTTCTCCGGGTTTGGGGGACCCACAACGAAGCTGCTTACCTACTGGGTGGTGAGACTTTGCAGTGGAAAGCATTTCTGCTCACTTGAGGCACTGTCTGCGGTCAAGTGGGCTTACGGGTCCGTGTGTTCCATGTACCAGGTACACGATAAGCAGCCATCGTGCCCGTCAAAAGCGGCTGTATGGGTGGTTTTGGCTTTGACTCGAGCCATAACCCTCAGTGTTTGAAAAGAAAAAGAAAGAACTCATCATCTTTAGCCCATTTTGCTCTGCCAGAGCACGCCACGCAGCCAGGTGATCTTCCTCTTGATTGTCGTTCCAAGCTACCGTAGCAGGCCATTCAACAGGGCTACTGTCGAGATTTCCCAAGCCAAGCAGATTCCCCTTCTCGGCGAGGCGCAGCTGCCTAGTCGATACAGCCCCAGGCACTGGTGCTCCTGAGGGCTGCGGCGACACCCAGGTCTACACTGGTGGCGGGTGGCTCTGGGCTTCAGTGCCCTGCCAGTGGGCCCTACTTGGGAATATGTGCTCCTGCATGGGGTGGAGTGGGTTTGAGGCGTGGCCTCCCTCCACAGGCCTCTTCTGTCCCTTTGGCTGAAGCCGAGCCTGGCACTGGGGTTTTGTGCCTGCGCGGGAGACTTGAGTCTCTGGACCGGCCCCGTGCCAGCTGGGATCTGAGCCTCAGCACGCTCGCATCACCTACGCTCAGCTTCCTTGCACTTGCCCAGGTCAGCTAAGGGGGAGGAGAGGATGGTCCTCAGCAGAGCGGGAAGCAACAGTGCCGACACCGGCCCGCAGTAGAACCGCCTCCAAAAGCCCTGTGGGATCGAATCCCCCTCTCGCTCCAGCCCGCTGCCTCCACCCCGCCCCGCCCCCTCTTCTCGGGGCGCCCAGCCGGCGCCGGGGGGCACGCGCTGTGCGTCTCGCGCCGCCCTAGCCCGCTCTCTGCCGCCCTCCGAGCCAGCCGGGTGCAGGGCGCAGGCGCCCCGGCAGGCCGGGCCCGCCACGCCCCTCACCGCCCAGGCACGCAGGCGCCCCAACACCCCGCCCCCGGCAGCCTCGCCCCGCCCCCGCCCCACCTACGTTGCTCTGGAGACCGTGGCCGCTGGCGGGAGGGGCCCAGGGCGGGGAGTGGGAAGACAGTTGTGGTGAGGGGGCGATTTCTCCACTCGGGAGGTGTCCCCAGTGGTAGTGCCGGCACACATGCGGCCATTAGACATCCTACCGAAACCCACCCAACGCACTTGCGGCAGCGTGTCCACTGCCAGGGAAACTCACGCGCTGCGGGGAGCGGGGTTCCCAAATGGACACACCCAATGCCTCCAAGAGCACACGGAGAGGGAAACGGACTTGACCCAGTGGTTAGGGCGTCAGCCTACCACACGGGAGGTCCGCGGTTCAAACCCCGGGCCTCCTTGACCCGTGTCGAGCTGGCCCATGCGCAGTACTGATGCGCGCAAGGAGTGCCGCGCCACGCAGCCGTGTCCCCCGCGTAGGGGAGCCGCACGATGAAGGGGAGCGCCCCGTAAGGAGAGCCTCCCAGCGCCAAACAAAGTGCAGCCTGCCCAGGAATGGCGCCGCCCACACTTCCCGTGCTGCTGACGACAGAGAGAAGCGGACAGAGAAACAGGACGCAGCAAATAGACACAGAGAACACACAACCGGGGGAGGGGGGGGAAATTAAACCAATAAATAAATCTTTAAAAAAGAATAAAATAATATGAAAGGGGCCACGGGGAGGAAAGGGGTCGCTGACGTGGGAGGAGCCTGCTGGGTCGGGGCTGGGCAAGAAGAGAACCTCTGCTATGGTGTCCTGGACAGTGGTTTTCTCATCTAGGTCTGATGAAAAGAAAAGAGACAGCTGCAGCTCCAGGAACAAGAAAGCGGCTCTGGTGCGGAAAGTCAGAGCCCAAACCACCACCGCTAGGGGCCGCTGTTGGATAAGAATTGTTCCTAACTCCCCCCTCCCCCCCATCCCCCATCCTGGAGGGCAGGGGGCTGGATTCCAAGGCAGGGGGAGGGGCAGGGCCCCTTGCAGAAGGGGCCGTGGGGGAGGGGACCCCTGGGCCATACCTGTGACCGATGTGAGACCCTGTGTCCATGCGACAGCTCACCTGGTCCAGGCCAAGAGTCTGGGTTGGGCCAGGCTGCCGGGTCCCTCTTAAGAGCGGGGGTTCCTCGCCAACCAGACTCCCCGAGGCCTCGTCAAGCGGGGGCCTACCTGGGGCCGGCGTTGCCCTGCAGGTCTGTCCCACGGCAATGGTCAGAGGCGTGCTGACTCCCATCGCCGTCACCTCCACCTTTTGGTCATGGGAAAACTGGCCTTTCCCCCCCCCGGGGGCCTGAGGAGACCTAAGGCCTTGGCTGCCTGCCAGGCCTGGAGAGGCCTGTCTCCCAGAGAGGAGAGGCTCAGAGGCTTCCCCTTCCTTGTCAATGACCACTGTCTCTCTGGGTTTCTTTTCCGGGAGGAGAGGGGCCCCTGAGCCCCCAGACGACTGGTAGCCATGAGCCTGCCCTTTCTCCTCTCGCCCTCCTTCTTGGTACCGTACGAGTGAACGCTTCTCTTTTCTCCGGGTTTGGGGGACCCACAACGAAGCTGCTTACCTACTGGGTGGTGAGACTTTGCAGTGGAAAGCATTTCTGCTCACTTGAGGCACTGTCTGCGGTCAAGTGGGCTTACGGGTCCGTGTGTTCCATGTACCAGGTACACGATAAGCAGCCATCGTGCCCGTCAAAAGCGGCTGTATGGGTGGTTTTGGCTTTGACTCGAGCCATAACCCTCAGTGTTTGAAAAGAAAAAGAAAGAACTCATCATCTTTAGCCCATTTTGCTCTGCCAGAGCACGCCACGCAGCCAGGTGATCTTCCTCTTGATTGTCGTTCCAAGCTACCGTAGCAGGCCATTCAACAGGGCTACTGTCGAGATTTCCCAAGCCAAGCAGATTCCCCTTCTCGGCGAGGCGCAGCTGCCTAGTCGATACAGCCCCAGGCACTGGTGCTCCTGAGGGCTGCGGCGACACCCAGGTCTACACTGGTGGCGGGTGGCTCTGGGCTTCAGTGCCCTGCCAGTGGGCCCTACTTGGGAATATGTGCTCCTGCATGGGGTGGAGTGGGTTTGAGGCGTGGCCTCCCTCCACAGGCCTCTTCTGTCCCTTTGGCTGAAGCCGAGCCTGGCACTGGGGTTTTGTGCCTGCGCGGGAGACTTGAGTCTCTGGACCGGCCCCGTGCCAGCTGGGATCTGAGCCTCAGCACGCTCGCATCACCTACGCTCAGCTTCCTTGCACTTGCCCAGGTCAGCTAAGGGGGAGGAGAGGATGGTCCTCAGCAGAGCGGGAAGCAACAGTGCCGACACCGGCCCGCAGTAGAACCGCCTCCAAAAGCCCTGTGGGATCGAATCCCCCTCTCGCTCCAGCCCGCTGCCTCCACCCCGCCCCGCCCCCTCTTCTCGGGGCGCCCAGCCGGCGCCGGGGGGCACGCGCTGTGCGTCTCGCGCCGCCCTAGCCCGCTCTCTGCCGCCCTCCGAGCCAGCCGGGTGCAGGGCGCAGGCGCCCCGGCAGGCCGGGCCCGCCACGCCCCTCACCGCCCAGGCACGCAGGCGCCCCAACACCCCGCCCCCGGCAGCCTCGCCCCGCCCCCGCCCCACCTACGTTGCTCTGGAGACCGTGGCCGCTGGCGGGAGGGGCCCAGGGCGGGGAGTGGGAAGACAGTTGTGGTGAGGGGGCGATTTCTCCACTCGGGAGGTGTCCCCAGTGGTAGTGCCGGCACACATGCGGCCATTAGACATCCTACCGAAACCCACCCAACGCACTTGCGGCAGCGTGTCCACTGCCAGGGAAACTCACGCGCTGCGGGGAGCGGGGTTCCCAAATGGACACACCCAATGCCTCCAAGAGCACACGGAGAGGGAAACGGACTTGGCCCAGTGGTTAGGGCGTCAGCCTACCACACGGGAGGTCCGCGGTTCAAACCCCGGGCCTCCTTGACCCGTGTCGAGCTGGCCCATGCGCAGTACTGATGCGCGCAAGGAGTGCCGCGCCACGCAGCCGTGTCCCCCGCGTAGGGGAGCCGCACGATGAAGGGGAGCGCCCCGTAAGGAGAGCCTCCCAGCGCCAAACAAAGTGCAGCCTGCCCAGGAATGGCGCCGCCCACACTTCCCGTGCTGCTGACGACAGAGAGAAGCGGACAGAGAAACAGGACGCAGCAAATAGACACAGAGAACACACAACCGGGGGAGGGGGGGGAAATTAAACCAATAAATAAATCTTTAAAAAAGAATAAAATAATATGAAAGGGGCCACGGGGAGGAAAGGGGTCGCTGACGTGGGAGGAGCCTGCTGGGTCGGGGCTGGGCAAGAAGAGAACCTCTGCTATGGTGTCCTGGACAGTGGTTTTCTCATCTAGGTCTGATGAAAAGAAAAGAGACAGCTGCAGCTCCAGGAACAAGAAAGCGGCTCTGGTGCGGAAAGTCAGAGCCCAAACCACCACCGCTAGGGGCCGCTGTTGGATAAGAATTGTTCCTAACTCCCCCCTCCCCCCCATCCCCCATCCTGGAGGGCAGGGGGCTGGATTCCAAGGCAGGGGGAGGGGCAGGGCCCCTTGCAGAAGGGGCCGTGGGGGAGGGGACCCCTGGGCCATACCTGTGACCGATGTGAGACCCTGTGTCCATGCGACAGCTCACCTGGTCCAGGCCAAGAGTCTGGGTTGGGCCAGGCTGCCGGGTCCCTCTTAAGAGCGGGGGTTCCTCGCCAACCAGACTCCCCGAGGCCTCGTCAAGCGGGGGCCTACCGGGGGCCGGCGTTGCCCTGCAGGTCTGTCCCACGGCAATGGTCAGAGGCGTGCTGACTCCCATCGCCGTCACCTCCACCTTTTGGTCATGGGAAAACTGGCCTTTCCCCCCCCCGGGGGCCTGAGGAGACCTAAGGCCTTGGCTGCCTGCCAGGCCTGGAGAGGCCTGTCTCCCAGAGAGGAGAGGCTCAGAGGCTTCCCCTTCCTTGTCAATGACCACTGTCTCTCTGGGTTTCTTTTCCGGGAGGAGAGGGGCCCCTGAGCCCCCAGACGACTGGTAGCCATGAGCCTGCCCTTTCTCCTCTCGCCCTCCTTCTTGGTACCGTACGAAGTGAACGCTTCTCTTTTCTCCGGGTTCGGGGGACCCACAACGAAGCTGCTTACCTACTGGGTGGTGAGACTTTGCAGTGGAAAGCATTTCTGCTCACTTGAGGCACTGTCTGCGGTCAAGTGGGCTTACGGGTCCGTGTGTTCCATGTACCAGGTACACGATAAGCAGCCATCGTGCCCGTCAAAAGCGGCTGTATGGGTGGTTTTGGCTTTGACTCGAGCCATAACCCTCAGTGTTTGAAAAGAAAAAGAAAGAACTCATCATCTTTAGCCCATTTTGCTCTGCCAGAGCACGCCACGCAGCCAGGTGATCTTCCTCTTGATTGTCGTTCCAAGCTACCGTAGCAGGCCATTCAACAGGGCTACTGTCGAGATTTCCCAAGCCAAGCAGATTCCCCTTCTCGGCGAGGCGCAGCTGCCTAGTCGATACAGCCCCAGGCACTGGTGCTCCTGAGGGCTGCGGCGACACCCAGGTCTACACTGGTGGCGGGTGGCTCTGGGCTTCAGTGCCCTGCCAGTGGGCCCTACTTGGGAATATGTGCTCCTGCATGGGGTGGAGTGGGTTTCAGGCGTGGCCTCCCTCCACAGGCCTCTTCTGTCCCTTTGGCTGAAGCCGAGCCTGGCACTGGGGTTTTGTGCCTGCGCGGGAGACTTGAGTCTCTGGACCGGCCCCGTGCCAGCTGGGATCTGAGCCTCAGCACGCTCGCATCACCTACGCTCAGCTTCCTTGCACTTGCCCAGGTCAGCTAAGGGGGAGGAGAGGATGGTCCTCAGCAGAGCGGGAAGCAACAGTGCCGACACCGGCCCGCAGTAGAACCGCCTCCAAAAGCCCTGTGGGATCGAATCCCCCTCTCGCTCCAGCCCGCTGCCTCCACCCCGCCCCGCCCCCTCTTCTCGGGGCGCCCAGCCGGCGCCGGGGGGCACGCGCTGTGCGTCTCGCGCCGCCCTAGCCCGCTCTCTGCCGCCCTCCGAGCCAGCCGGGTGCAGGGCGCAGGCGCCCCGGCAGGCCGGGCCCGCCACGCCCCTCACCGCCCAGGCACGCAGGCGCCCCAACACCCCGCCCCCGGCAGCCTCGCCCCGCCCCCGCCCCACCTACGTTGCTCTGGAGACCGTGGCCGCTGGCGGGAGGGGCCCAGGGCGGGGAGTGGGAAGACAGTTGTGGTGAGGGGGCGATTTCTCCACTCGGGAGGTGTCCCCAGTGGTAGTGCCGGCACACATGCGGCCATTAGACATCCTACCGAAACCCACCCAACGCACTTGCGGCAGCGTGTCCACTGCCAGGGAAACTCACGCGCTGCGGGGAGCGGGGTTCCCAAATGGACACACCCAATGCCTCCAAGAGCACACGGAGAGGGAAACGGACTTGGCCCAGTGGTTAGGGCGTCAGCCTACCACACGGGAGGTCCGCGGTTCAAACCCCGGGCCTCCTTGACCCGTGTCGAGCTGGCCCATGCGCAGTACTGATGCGCGCAAGGAGTGCCGCGCCACGCAGCCGTGTCCCCCGCGTAGGGGAGCCGCACGATGAAGGGGAGCGCCCCGTAAGGAGAGCCTCCCAGCGCCAAACAAAGTGCAGCCTGCCCAGGAATGGCGCCGCCCACACTTCCCGTGCTGCTGACGACAGAGAGAAGCGGACAGAGAAAGAGGACGCAGCAAATAGACACAGAGAACACACAACCGGGGGAGGGGGGGGAAATTAAACCAATAAATAAATCTTTAAAAAAGAATAAAATAATATGAAAGGGGCCACGGGGAGGAAAGGGGTCGCTGACGTGGGAGGAGCCTGCTGGGTCGGGGCTGGGCAAGAAGAGAACCTCTGCTATGGTGTCCTGGACAGTGGTTTTCTCATCTAGGTCTGATGAAAAGAAAAGAGACAGCTGCAGCTCCAGGAACAAGAAAGCGGCTCTGGTGCGGAAAGTCAGAGCCCAAACCACCACCGCTAGGGGCCGCTGTTGGATAAGAATTGTTCCTAACTCCCCCCTCCCCCCATCCCACATCCTGGAGGGCAGGGGGCTGGATTCCAAGGTAGGGGGAGGGGCAGGGCCCCTTGCAGAAGGGGCCGTGGGGGAGGGGACCCCTGGGCCAGACCTGTGACCGATGTGAGACCCTGTGTCCATGCGACAGCTCACCTGGTCCAGGCCAAGAGTCTGGGTTGGGCCAGGCTGCCGGGTCCCTCTTAAGAGCGGGGGTTCCTCGCCAACCAGACTCCCCGAGGCCTCGTCAAGCGGGGGCCTACCTGGGGCCGGCGTTGCCCTGCAGGTCTGTCCCACGGCAATGGTCAGAGGCGTGCTGACTCCCATCGCCGCCACCTCCACCTTTTAGTCATGGGAAAACTGGCCTTTCCCCCCCCCCGGGGGCCTGAGGAGACCTAAGGCCTTGGCTGCCTGCCAGGCCTGGAGAGGCCTGTCTCCCAGAGAGGAGAGGCTCAGAGGCTTCCCCTTCCTTGTCAATGACCACTGTCTCTCTGGGTTTCTTTTCCGGGAGGAGAGGGGCCCCTGAGCCCCCAGACGACCGGTAGCCATGAGCCTGCCCTTTCTCCTCTCGCCCTCCTTCTTGGTACCGTACGAGTGAACGCTTCTCTTTTCTCCGGGTTCGGGGGACCCACAACGAAGCTGCTTACCTACTGGGTGGTGAGACTTTGCAGTGGAAAGCATTTCTGCTCACTTGAGGCACTGTCTGCGGTCAAGTGGGCTTACGGGTCCGTGTGTTCCGTGTACCAGGTACACGATAAGCAGCCATCGTGCCCGTCAAAAGCGGCTGTATGGGTGGTTTTGGCTTTGACTCGAGCCATAACCCTCAGTGTTTGAAAAGAAAAAGAAAGAACTCATCATCTTTAGCCCATTTTGCTGTGCCAGAGCACGCCACGCAGCCAGGTGATCTTCCTCTTGATTGTCGTTCCAAGCTACCGTAGCAGGCCATTCAACAGGGCTACTGTCGAGATTTCCCAAGCCAAGCAGATTCCCCTTCTCGGCGAGGCGCAGCTGCCTAGTCGATACAGCCCCAGGCACTGGTGCTCCTGAGGGCTGCGGCGACACCCAGGTCTACACTGGTGGCGGGTCACTCTGGGCTTCAGTGCCCTGCCAGTGGGCCCTACTTGGGAATATGTGCTCCTGCATGGGGTGGAGTGGGTTTGAGGCGTGGCCTCCCTCCACAGGCCTCTTCTGTCCCTTTGGCTGAAGCAGAGCCTGGCACTGGGGTTTTGCGCCTGCGCGGGAGACTTGAGTCTCTGGACGGGCCCCGTGCCAGCTGGGACCTGAGCCTCAGCACGCTCGCATCACCTACGCTCAGCTTCCTTGCACTTGCCCAGGTCAGCTAAGGGGGAGGAGAGGATGGTCCTCAGCAGAGCGGGAAGCAACAGTGCCGACACCGGCCCGCGGTAGAACCGCCTCCAAAAGCCCTGTGGGATCGAATCCCCCTCTCGCTCCAGCCCGCTGCCTCCACCCCTCCCCGCCCCCTCTTCTCGGGGCGCCCAGCCGGCGCCGGGGGGCACGCGCTGTGCGTCTCGCGCCGCCCTAGCCCGCTCTCTGCCGCCCTCCGAGCCAGCCGGGTGCAGGGCGCAGGCGCCCCGGCAGGCCGGGCCCGCCACGCCCCTCACCGCCCAGGCACGCAAGCGCCCCACCACCCCGCCCCCGGCAGCCTCGCCCCGCCCCCGCCCCGCCTCCGTTGCTCTGGAGACCGTGGCCGCTGGCGGGAGGGGCCCAGGGCGGGGAGTGGGAAGACAGTTGTGGTGAGGGGGCGATTTCTCCACTCGGGAGGTGTCCCCAGTGGTAGTGCCGGCACACATGCGGCCATTAGACATCCTACCGAAACCCACCCAACGCACTTGCGGGAGCGTGTCCACTGCCAGGGAAACTCACGCGCTGCGGGGAGCGGGGTTCCCAAATGGACACACCCAATGCCCCCAAGAGCACACAGAGAGGGAAACGGACTTGGCCCAGTGGTTAGGGCGTCAGCCTACCACAGGGGAGATCCGCGGTTCAAACCCCGGGCCTCCTTGACCCGTGTCGAGCTGGCCCATGCGCAGTGCTGATGCGCGCAAGGAGTGCCGCGCCACGCAGCCGTGTCCCCCGCGTAGGGGAGCCGCACGATGAAGGGGAGCGCCCCGTAAGGAGAGCCTCCCAGCGCCAAACAAAGTGCAGCCTGCCCAGGAATGGCGCCGCCCACACTTCCCGTGCTGCTGATGACAGAGAGAAGCGGACAAAGAAACAGGACGCAGCAAATAGACACAGAGAACACACAACCGGGGGAGGGGGGGGAAATGAAACCAATAAATAAATCTTTAAAAAAGAATAAAATAATATGAAAGGGGCCACGGTGAGGAAAGGGGTCGCTGACGTGGGAGGAGCCTGCTGGGTCGGGGCTGGGCAAGAAGAGAACCTCTGCTATGGTGTCCTGGACAGTGGTTTTCTCATCTAGGTCTGATGAAAAGAAAAGAGACAGCTGCAGCTCCAGGAACAAGAAAACGGCTCTGGTGCGGAAAGTCAGAGCCCAAACCACCACCGCTAGGGGCCGCTGTTGGATAAGAATTGTTCCTTCTTCCCCCCTCCCCCCCATCCCCCGTCCTGGAGGGCAGGGGGCTGGATTCCAAGGCAGGGGGAGGGGCAGGGCCCCTTTCAGAAGGGTCCGTGGGGAAGGGGACCCCTGGGCCATACCTGTGACCGATGTGAGACCCTGTGTCCATGCGACAGCTCACCTGGTCCAGGCCAAGAGTCTGGGTTGGGCCAGGCTGCCGGGTCCCTCTTAAGAGCGGGGGTTCCTCGCCAACCAGACTCCCCGAGGCCTCGTCAAGCGGGGGCCTACCTGGGGCCGGCGTTGCCCTGCAGGTCTGTCCCACGGCAATGGTCAGAGGCGTGCTGACTCCCATCGCCGTCACCTCCACCTTTTGGTCATGGGAAAACTGGCCTTTCCCCCCCCCCGGGGGCCTGAGGAGACCTAAGGCCTTGGCTGCCTGCCAGGCCTGGAGAGGCCTGTCTCCCAGAGAGGAGAGGCTCAGAGGCTTCCCCTTCCTTGTCAATGACCACTGTCTCTCTGGGTTTCTTTTCCGGGAGGAGAGGGGCCCCTGAGCCCCCAGACGACCGGTGGCCATGAGCCTGCCCTTTCTCCTCTCGCCCTCCTTCTTGGTACCGTACGAGTGAACGCTTCTCTTTTCTCCGGGTTCGGGGGACCCACAACGAAGCTGCTTACCTACTGGTTGGTGAGACTTTGCAGTGGAAAGCATTTCTGCTCACTTGAGGCACTGTCTGCGGTCAAGTGGGCTTACGGGTCCGTGTGTTCCGTGTACCAGGTACACGATAAGCAGCCATCGTGACCGTCAAAAGCGGCTGTATGGGTGGTTTTGGCTTTGACTCGAGCCATAACCCTCAGTGTTTGAAAAGAAAAAGAAAGAACTCATCATCTTTAGCCCATTTTGCTCTGCCAGAGCACGCCACGCAGCCAGGTGATCTTCCTCTTGATTGTCGTTCCAAGCTACCGTAGCAGGCCATTCAACAGGGCTACTGTCGAGATTTCCCAAGCCAAGCAGATTCCCCTTCTCGGCGAGGCGCAGCTGCCTAGTCGATACAGCCCCAGGCACTGGTGCTCCTGAGGGCTGCGGCGACACCCAGGTCTACACTGGTGGCGGGTGGCTCTGGGCTTCAGTGCCCTGCCAGTGGGCCCTACTTGGGAATATGTGCTCCTGCATGGGGTGGAGTGGGTT
This sequence comes from Dasypus novemcinctus, assembly GCF_030445035.2. NCBI lineage: Eukaryota > Metazoa > Chordata > Mammalia > Cingulata > Dasypodidae > Dasypus > Dasypus novemcinctus. Next base: position 36,350,402 of record NC_080701.1, on the reverse strand, counting down.
TCAGGCGTGGCCTCCCTCCACAGGCCTCTTCTGTCCCTTTGGCTGAAGCCGAGCCTGGCACTGGGGTTTTGCGCCTGCGCGGGAGACTTGAGTCTCTGGACGGGCCCCGTGCCAGCTGGGACCTGAGCCTCAGCACGCTCGCATCACCTACGCTCAGCTTCCTTGCACTTGCCCAGGTCAGCTAAGGGGGAGGAGAGGATGGTCCTCAGCAGAGCGGGAAGCAACAGTGCCGACACCGGCCCGCGGTAGAACCGCCTCCAAAAGCCCTGTGGGATCGAATCCCCCTCTCGCTCCAGCCCGCTGCCTCCACCCCGCCCCGCCCCCTCTTCTCGGGGCGCCCAGCCGGCGCCGGGGGGCACGCGCTGTGCGTCTCGCGCCGCCCTAGCCCGCTCTCTGCCGCCCTCCGAGCCAGCCGGGTGCAGGGCGCAGGCGCCCCGGCAGGCCGGGCCCGCCACGCCCCTCACCGACCAGGCACGCAGGCGCCCCACCACCCCGCCCCCGGCAGCCTCGCCCCGCCCCCGCCCCTCCTCCGTTGCTCTGGAGACCCTGGCCGCTGGCGGGAGGGGCCCAGGGCGGGGAGTGGGAAGACAGTTGTGGTGAGGGGGCGATTTCTCCACTCGGGAGGTGTCCCCAGTGGTAGTGCCGGCACACATGCGGCCATTAGACATCCTACCGAAACCCACCCAACGCACTTGCGGGAGCGTGTCCACTGCCAGGGAAACTCACGCGCTGCGGGGAGCGGGGTTCCCAAATGGACACACCCAATGCCCGCAAGAGCACACGGAGAGGGAAACGGACTTGGCCCAGTGGTTAGGGCGTCAGCCTACCACACGGGAGGTCCGCGGTTCAAACCCCGGGCCTCCTTGACCCGTGTCGAGCTGGCCCATGCGCAGTGCTGATGCGCGCAAGGAGTGCCGCGCCACGCAGCCATGTCCCCCGCGTAGGGGAGCCGCACGATGAAGGGGAGCGCCCCGTAAGGAGAGCCTCCCAGCGCCAAACAAAGTGCAGCCTGCCCAGGAATGGCGCCGCCCACACTTCCCGTGCTGCTGACAACAGAGAGAAGCGGACAGAGAAACAGGACGCAGCAAATAGACACAGAGAACACACAACCGGGGGAGGGGGGGGAAATGAAACCAATAAATAAATCTTTAAAAAAGAATAAAATAATATGAAAGGGGCCACGGGGAGGAAAGGGGTCGCTGACGTGGGAGGAGCCTGCTGGGTCGGGGCTGGGCAAGAAGAGAACCTCTGCTATGGTGTCCTGGACAGTGGTTTTCTCATCTAGGTCTGATGAAAAGAAAAGAGACAGCTGCAGCTCCAGGAACAAGAAAGCGGCTCTGGTGCGGAAAGTCAGAGCCCAAACCACCACCGCTAGGGGCCGCTGTTGGATAAGAATTGTTCCTAACTCCCCCCTCCCCCCCATCCCCCGTCCTGGAGGGCAGGGGGCTGGATTCCAAGGCAGGGGGAGGGGCAGGGCCCCTTGCAGAAGGGGCCGTGGGGGAGGGGACCCCTGGGCCAGACCTGTGACCGATGTGAGACCCTGTGTCCATGCGACAGCTCACCTGGTCCAGGCCAAGAGTCTGGGTTGGGCCAGGCTGCCGGGTCCCTCTTAAGAGCGGGGGTTCCTCGCCAACCAGACTCCCCGAGGCCTCGTCAAGCGGGGGCCTACCTGGGGCCGGCGTTGCCCTGCAGGTCTGTCCCACGGCAATGGTCAGAGGCGTGCTGACTCCCATCGCCGTCACCTCCACCTTTTGGTCATGGGAAAACTGGCCTTTCCCCCCCCCCCCGGGGGCCTGAGGAGACCTAAGGCCTTGGCTGCCTGCCAGGCCTGGAGAGGCCTGTCTCCCAGAGAGGAGAGGCTCAGAGGCTTCCCCTTCCTTGTCAATGACCACTGTCTCTCTGGGTTTCTTTTCCGGGAGGAGAGGGGCCCCTGAGCCCCCAGACGACCGGTAGCCATGAGCCTGCCCTTTCTCCTCTCGCCCTCCTTCTTGGTACCGTACGAGTGAACGCTTCTCTTTTCTCCGGGTTCGGGGGACCCACAACGAAGCTGCTTACCTACTGGTTGGTGAGACTTTGCAGTGGAAAGCATTTCTGCTCACTTGAGGCACTGTCTGCGGTCAAGTGGGCTTACGGGTCCGTGTGTTCCGTGTACCAGGTACACGATAAGCAGCCATCGTGACCGTCAAAAGCGGCTGTATGGGTGGTTTTGGCTTTGACTCGAGCCATAACCCTCAGTGTTTGAAAAGAAAAAGAAAGAACTCATCATCTTTAGCCCATTTTGCTGTGCCAGAGCACGCCACGCAGCCAGGTGATCTTCCTCTTGATTGTCGTTCCAAGCTACCGTAGCAGGCCATTCAACAGGGCTACTGTCGAGATTTCCCAAGCCAAGCAGATTCCCCTTCTCGGCGAGGCGCAGCTGCCTAGTCGATACAGCCCCAGGCACTGGTGCTCCTGAGGGCTGCGGCGACACCCAGGTCTACACTGGTGGCGGGTGGCTCTGGGCTTCAGTGCCCTGCCAGTGGGCCCTACTTGGGAATATGTGCTCCTGCATGGGGTGGAGTGGGTTTCAGGCGTGGCCTCCCTCCACAGGCCTCTTCTGTCCCTTTGGCTGAAGCCGAGCCTGGCACTGGGGTTTTGCGCCTGCGCGGGAGACTTGAGTCTCTGGACGCGCCCCGTGCCAGCTGGGACCTGAGCCTCAGCACGCTCGCATCACCTACGCTCAGCTTCCTTGCACTTGCCCAGGTCAGCTAAGGGGGAGGAGAGGATGGTCCTCAGCAGAGCGGGAAGCAACAGTGCCGACACCGGCCCGCGGTAGAACCGCCTCCAAAAGCCCTGTGGGATCGAATCCCCCTCTCGCTGCAGCCCCCTGCCTCCACCCCGCCCCGCCCCCTCTTCTCGGGGCGCCCAGCCGGCGCCGGGGGGCACGCGCTGTGCGTCTCGCGCCGCCCTAGCCCGCTCTCTGCCGCCCTCCGAGCCAGCCGGGTGCAGGGCGCAGGCGCCCCGGCAGGCCGGGCCCGCCACGCCCCTCACCGCCCAGGCACGCAGGCGCCCCACCACCCCGCCCCCGGCAGCCTCGCCCCGCCCCCGCCCCACCTCCGTTGCTCTGGAGACCGTGGCCGCTGGCGGGAGGGGCCCAGGGCGGGGAGTGGGAAGACAGTTGTGGTGAGGGGGCGATTTCTCCACTCGGGAGGTGTCCCCAGTGGTAGTGCCGGCACACATGCGGCCATTAGACATCCTACCGAAACCCACCCAACGCACTTGCGGCAGCGTGTCCACTGCCAGGGAAACTCACGCGCTGCGGGGAGCGGGGTTCCCAAATGGACACACCCAATGCCCCCAAGAGCACACGGAGAGGGAAACGGACTTGGCCCAGTGGTTAGGGCGTCAGCCTACCACAGGGGAGGTCCGCGGTTCAAACCCCGGGCCTCCTTGACCCGTGTCGAGCTGGCCCATGCGCAGTACTGATGCGCGCAAGGAGTGCCGCGCCACGCAGCCGTGTCCCCCGCGTAGGGGAGCCGCACGATGAAGGGGAGCGCCCCGTAAGGAGAGCCTCCCAGCGCCAAACAAAGTGCAGCCTGCCCAGGAATGGCGCCGCCCACACTTCCCGTGCTGCTGACGACAGAGAGAAGCGGACAGAGAAAGAGGACGCAGCAAATAGACACAGAGAACACACAACCGGGGGAGGGGGGGGAAATTAAACCAATAAATAAATCTTTAAAAAAGAATAAAATAATATGAAAGGGGCCACGGGGAGGAAAGGGGTCGCTGACGTGGGAGGAGCCTGCTGGGTCGGGGCTGGGCAAGAAGAGAACCTCTGCTATGGTGTCCTGGACAGTGGTTTTCTCATCTAGGTCTGATGAAAAGAAAAGAGACAGCTGCAGCTCCAGGAACAAGAAAGCGGCTCTGGTGCGGAAAGTCAGAGCCCAAACCACCACCGCTAGGGGCCGCTGTTGGATAAGATATGTTCCTAACTCCCCCTCCCCCCCATCCGCCGTCCTGGAGGGCAGGGGGCTGGATTCCAAGGCAGGGGGAGGGGCAGGGCCCCTTGCAGAAGGGGCCGTGGGGGAGGGGACCCCTGGGCCAGACCTGTGACCGATGTGAGACCCTGTGTCCATGCGACAGCTCACCTGGTCCAGGCTAAGAGTCTGGGTTGGGCCAGGCTGCCGGGTCCCTCTTAAGAGCGGGGGTTCCTCGCCAACCAGACTCCCCGAGGCCTCGTCAAGCGGGGGCCTACCTGGGGCCGGCGTTGCCCTGCAGGTCTGTCCCACGGCAATGGTCAGAGGCATGCTGACTCCCATCGCCGTCACCTCCACCTTTTGGTCATGGGAAAACTGGCCTATCCCCCCCCCCCCCCGGGGGCCTGAGGAGACCTAAGGCCTTGGCTGCCTGCCAGGCCTGGAGAGGCCTGTCTCCCAGAGAGGAGAGGCTCAGAGGCTTCCCCTTCCTTGTCAATGACCACTGTCTCTCTGGGTTTCTTTTCCGGGAGGAGAGGGGCCCCTGAGCCCCCAGACGACTGGTAGCCATGAGCCTGCCCTTTCTCCTCTCGCCCTCCTTCTTGGTACCGTACGAGTGAACGCTTCTCTTTTCTCCGGGTTCGGGGGACCCACAACGAAGCTGCTTACCTACTGGGTGGTGAGACTTTGCAGTGGAAAGCATTTCTGCTCACTTGAGGCACTGTCTGCGGTCAAGTGGGCTTACGGGTCCGTGTGTTCCGTGTACCAGGTACACGATAAGCAGCCATCGTGCCCGTCAAAAGCGGCTGTATGGGTGGTTTTGGCTTTGACTCGAGCCATAACCCTCAGTGTTTGAAAAGAAAAAGAAAGAACTCATCATCTTTAGCCCATTTTGCTGTGCCAGAGCACGCCACGCAGCCAGGTGATCTTCCTCTTGATTGTCGTTCCAAGCTACCGTAGCAGGCCATTCAACAGGGCTACTGTCGAGATTTCCCAAGCCAAGCAGATTCCCCTTCTCGGCGAGGCGCAGCTGCCTAGTCGATACAGCCCCAGGCACTGGTGCTCCTGAGGGCTGCGGCGACACCCAGGTCTACACTGGTGGCGGGTGGCTCTGGGCTTCAGTGCCCTGCCAGTGGGCCCTACTTGGGAATATGTGCTCCTGCATGGGGTGGAGTGGGTTTGAGGCGTGGCCTCCCTCCACAGGCCTCTTCTGTCCCTTTGGCTGAAGCAGAGCCTGGCACTGGGGTTTTGCGCCTGCGCGGGAGACTTGAGTCTCTGGACGGGCCCCGTGCCAGCTGGGACCTGAGCCTCAGCACGCTCGCATCACCTACGCTCAGCTTCCTTGCACTTGCCCAGGTCAGCTAAGGGGGAGGAGAGGATGGTCCTCAGCAGAGCGGGAAGCAACAGTGCCGACACCGGCCCGCGGTAGAACCGCCTCCAAAAGCCCTGTGGGATCGAATCCCCCTCTCGCTCCAGCCCGCTGCCTCCACCCCTCCCCGCCCCCTCTTCTCGGGGCGCCCAGCCGGCGCCGGGGGGCACGCGCTGTGCGTCTCGCGCCGCCCTAGCCCGCTCTCTGCCGCCCTCCGAGCCAGCCGGGTGCAGGGCGCAGGCGCCCCGGCAGGCCGGGCCCGCCACGCCCCTCACCGCCCAGGCACGCAGGCGCCCCAACACCACGCCCCCGGCAGCCTCGCCCCGCCCCCGCCCCACCTACGTTGCTCTGGAGACCGTGGCCGCTGGCGGGAGGGGCCCAGGGCGGGGAGTGGGAAGACAGTTGTGGTGAGGGGGCGATTTCTCCACTCGGGAGGTGTCCCCAGTGGTAGTGCCGGCACACATGCGGCCAGTAGACATCCTACCGAAACCCACCCAACGCACTTGCAGCAGCGTGTCCACTGCCAGGGAAACTCACGCGCTGCGGGGAGCGGGGTTCCCAAATGGACACACCCAATGCCCCCAAGAGCACACGGAGAGGGAAACGGACTTGGCCCAGTGGTTAGGGCGTCAGCCTACCACAGGGGAGGTCCGCGGTTCAAACCCCGGGCCTCCTTGACCCGTGTCGAGCTGGCCCATGCGCAGTGCTGATGCGCGCAAGGAGTGCCGCGCCACGCAGCCGTGTCCCCCGCGTAGGGGAGCCGCACGATGAAGGGGAGCGCCCCGTAAGGAGAGCCTCCCAGCGCCAAACAAAGTGCAGCCTGCCCAGGAATGGCGCCGCCCACACTTCCCGTGCTGCTGACGACAGAGAGAAGCGGACAGAGAAACAGGACGCAGCAAATAGACACAGAGAACACACAACCGGGGGAGGGGGGGGAAATTAAACCAATAAATAAATCTTTAAAAAAGAATAAAATAATATGAAAGGGGCCACGGGGAGGAAAGGGGTCGCTGACGTGGGAGGAGCCTGCTGGGTCGGGGCTGGGCAAGAAGAGAACCTCTGCTATGGTGTCCTGGACAGTGGTTTTCTCATCTAGGTCTGATGAAAAGAAAAGAGACAGCTGCAGCTCCAGGAACAAGAAAGCGGCTCTGGTGCGGAAAGTCAGAGCCCAAACCACCACCGCTAGGGGCCGCTGTTGGATAAGAATTGTTCCTAACTCCCCCCTCCCCCCCATCCCCCGTCCTGGAGGGCAGGGGGCTGGATTCCAAGGCAGGGGGAGGGGCAGGGCCCCTTGCAGAAGGGGCCGTGGGGGAGGGGACCCCTGGGCCAGACCTGTGACCGATGTGAGACCCTGTGTCCATGCGACAGCTCACCTGGTCCAGGCCAAGAGTCTGGGTTGGGCCAGGCTGCCGGGTCCCTCTTAAGAGCGGGGGTTCCTCGCCAACCAGACTCCCCGAGGCCTCGTCAAGCGGGGGCCTACCTGGGGCCGGCGTTGCCCTGCAGGTCTGTCCCACGGCAATGGTCAGAGGCGTGCTGACTCCCATCGCCGTCACCTCCACCTTTTGGTCATGGGAAAACTGGCCTTTCCCCCCCCCCCGGGGGCCTGAGGAGACCTAAGGCCTTGGCTGCCTGCCAGGCCTGGAGAGGCCTGTCTCCTAGAGAGGAGAGGCTCAGAGGCTTCCCCTTCCTTGTCAATGACCACTGTCTCTCTGGGTTTCTTTTCCGGGAGGAGAGGGGCCCCTGAGCCCCCAGACGACCGGTGGCCATGAGCCTGCCCTTTCTCCTCTCGCCCTCCTTCTTGGTACCGTACGAGTGAACGCTTCTCTTTTCTCCGGGTTCGGGGGACCCACAACGAAGCTGCTTACCTACTGGTTGGTGAGACTTTGCAGTGGAAAGCATTTCTGCTCACTTGAGGCACTGTCTGCGGTCAAGTGGGCTTACGGGTCCGTGTGTTCCGTGTACCAGGTACACGATAAGCAGCCATCGTGACCGTCAAAAGCGGCTGTATGGGTGGTTTTGGCTTTGACTCGAGCCATAACCCTCAGTGTTTGAAAAGAAAAAGAAAGAACTCATCATCTTTAGCCCATTTTGCTCTGCCAGAGCACGCCACGCAGCCAGGTGATCTTCCTCTTGATTGTCGTTCCAAGCTACCGTAGCAGGCCATTCAACAGGGCTACTGTCGAGATTTCCCAAGCCAAGCAGATTCCCCTTCTCGGCGAGGCGCAGCTGCCTAGTCGATACAGCCCCAGGCACTGGTGCTCCTGAGGGCTGCGGCGACACCCAGGTCTACACTGGTGGCGGGTGGCTCTGGGCTTCAGTGCCCTGCCAGTGGGCCCTACTTGGGAATATGTGCTCCTGCATGGGGTGGAGTGGGTTTCAGGCGTGGCCTCCCTCCACAGGCCTCTTCTGTCCCTTTGGCTGAAGCCGAGCCTGGCACTGGGGTTTTGCGCCTGCGCGGGAGACTTGAGTCTCTGGACGGGCCCCGTGCCAGCTGGGACCTGAGCCTCAGCACGCTCGCATCACCTACGCTCAGCTTCCTTGCACTTGCCCAGGTCAGCTAAGGGGGAGGAGAGGATGGTCCTCAGCAGAGCGGGAAGCAACAGTGCCGACACCGGCCCGCGGTAGAACCGCCTCCAAAAGCCCTGTGGGATCGAATCCCCCTCTTGCTCCAGCCCGCTGCCTCCACCCCGCCCCGCCCCCTCTTCTCGGGGCGCCCAGCCGGCGCCGGGGGGCACGCGCTGTGCGTCTCGCGCCGCCCTAGCCCGCTCTCTGCCGCCCTCCGAGCCAGCCGGGTGCAGGGCGCAGGCGCCCCGGCAGGCCGGGCCCGCCACGCCCCTCACCGCCCAGGCACGCAGGCGCCCCACCACCCCGCCCCCGGCAGGCTCGCCCCGCCCCCGCCCTGCCTCCGTTGCTCTGGAGACGGTGGCCGCTGGCGGGAGGGGCCCAGGGCGGGGAGTGGGAAGACAGTTGTGGTGAGGGGGCGATTTCTCCACTCGGGAGGTGTCCCCAGTGGTAGTGCCGGCACACATGCGGCCATTAGACATCCTACCGAAACCCACCCAACGCACTTGCGGGAGCGTGTCCACTGCCAGGGAAACTCACGCGCTGCGGGGAGCGGGGTTCCCAAATGGACACACCCAATGCCCGCAAGAGCACACGGAGAGGGAAACGGACTTGGCCCAGTGGTTAGGGCGTCAGCCTACCACACGGGAGGTCCGCGGTTCAAACCCCGGGCCTCCTTGACCCGTGTCGAGCTGGCCCATGCGCAGTGCTGATGCGCGCAAGGAGTGCCGCGCCACGCAGCCGTGTCCCCCGCGTAGGGGAGCCGCACGATGAAGGGGAGCGCCCCGTAAGGAGAGCCTCCCAGCGCCAAACAAAGTGCAGCCTGCCCAGGAATGGCGCCGCCCACACTTCCCGTGCTGCTGACGACAGAGAGAAGCGGACAGAGAAAGAGGACGCAGCAAATAGACACAGAGAACACACAACCGGGGGAGGGGGGGGAAATTAAACCAATAAATAAATCTTTAAAAAAGAATAAAATAATATGAAAGGGGCCACGGGGAGGAAAGGGGTCGCTGACGTGGGAGGAGCCTGCTGGGTCGGGGCTGGGCAAGAAGAGAACCTCTGCTATGGTGTCCTGGACAGTGGTTTTCTCATCTAGGTCTGATGAAAAGAAAAGAGACAGCTGCAGCTCCAGGAACAAGAAAGCGGCTCTGGTGCGGAAAGTCAGAGCCCAAACCACCACCGCTAGGGGCCGCTGTTGGATAAGAATTGTTCCTAACTCCCCCCTCCCCCCCATCCCCCGTCCTGGAGGGCAGGGGGCTGGATTCCAAGGCAGGGGGAGGGGCAGGGCCCCTTGCAGAAGGGGCCGTGGGGGAGGGGACCCCTGGGCCAGACCTGTGACCGATGTGAGACCCTGTGTCCATGCGACAGCTCACCTGGTCCAGGCCAAGAGTCTGGGTTGGGCCAGGCTGCCGGGTCCCTCTTAAGAGCGGGGGTTCCTCGCCAACCAGACTCCCCGAGGCCTCGTCAAGCGGGGGCCTACCTGGGGCCGGCGTTGCCCTGCAGGTCTGTCCCACGGCAATGGTCAGAGGCGTGCTGACTCCCATCGCCGTCACCTCCACCTTTTGGTCATGGGAAAACTGGCCTTTCCCCCCCCCCCCGGGGGCCTGAGGAGACCTAAGGCCTTGGCTGCCTGCCAGGCCTGGAGAGGCCTGTCTCCTAGAGAGGAGAGGCTCAGAGGCTTCCCCTTCCTTGTCAATGACCACTGTCTCTCTGGGTTTCTTTTCCGGGAGGAGAGGGGCCCCTGAGCCCCCAGACGACCGGTGGCCATGAGCCTGCCCTTTCTCCTCTCGCCCTCCTTCTTGGTACCGTACGAGTGAACGCTTCTCTTTTCTCCGGGTTCGGGGGACCCACAACGAAGCTGCTTACCTACTGGGTGGTGAGACTTTGCAGTGGAAAGCATTTCTGCTCACTTGAGGCACTGTCTGCGGTCAAGTGGGCTTACGGGTCCGTGTGTTCCGTGTACCAGGTACACGATAAGCAGCCATCGTGCCCGTCAAAAGCGGCTGTATGGGTGGTTTTGGCTTTGACTCGAGCCATAACCCTCAGTGTTTGAAAAGAAAAAGAAAGAACTCATCATCTTTAGCCCATTTTGCTCTGCCAGAGCACGCCACGCAGCCAGGTGATCTTCCTCTTGATTGTCGTTCCAAGCTACCGTAGCAGGCCATTCAACAGGGCTACTGTCGAGATTTCCCAAGCCAAGCAGATTCCCCTTCTCGGCGAGGCGCAGCTGCCTAGTCGATACAGCCCCAGGCACTGGTGCTCCTGAGGGCTGCGGCGACACCCAGGTCTACACTGGTGGCGGGTGGCTCTGGGCTTCAGTGCCCTGCCAGTGGGCCCTACTTGGGAATATGTGCTCCTGCATGGGGTGGAGTGGGTTTGAGGCGTGGCCTCCCTCCACAGGCCTCTTCTGTCCCTTTGGCTGAAGCCGAGCCTGGCACTGGGGTTTTGCGCCTGCGCGGGAGACTTGAGTCTCTGGACGGGCCCTGTGCCAGCTGGGACCTGAGCCTCAGCACGCTCGCATCACCTACGCTCAGCTTCCTTGCACTTGCCCAGGTCAGCTAAGGGGGAGGAGAGGATGGTCCTCAGCAGAGCGGGAAGCAACAGTGCCGACCCCGGCCCGCGGTAGAACCGCCTCCAAAAGCCCTGTGGGATCGAATCCCCCTCTCGCTCCAGCCCGCTGCCTCCACCCCGCCCCGCCCCCTCTTCTCGGGGCGCCCAGCCGGCGCCGGGGGCACGCGCTGTGCGTCTCGCGCCGCCCTAGCCCGCTCTCTGCCGCCCTCCGAGCCAGCCGGGTGCAGGGCGCAGGCGCCCCGGCAGGCCGGGCCCGCCACGCCCCTCACCGCCCAGGCACGCAGGCGCCCCACCACCCCGCCCCCGGCAGCCTCGCCCCGCCCCCGCCCCGCCTCCGTTGCTCTGGAGACCCTGGCCGCTGGCGGGAGGGGCCCAGGGCGGGGAGTGGGAAGACAGTTGTGGTGAGGGGGCGATTTCTCCACTCGGGAGGTGTCCCCAGTGGTAGTGCCGGCACACATGCGGCCATTAGACATCTTACCGAAACCCACCCAACGCACTTGCGGGAGCGTGTCCACTGCCAGGGAAACTCACGCGCTGCGGGGAGCGGGGTTCCCAAATGGACACACCCAATGCCCGCAAGAGCACACGGAGAGGGAAACGGACTTGGCCCAGTGGTTAGGGCGTCAGCCTACCACACGGGAGGTCCGCGGTTCAAACCCCGGGCCTCCTTGACCCGTGTCGAGCTGGCCCATGCGCAGTGCTGATGCGCGCAAGGAGTGCCGCGCCACGCAGCCATGTCCCCCGCGTAGGGGAGCCGCACGATGAAGGGGAGCGCCCCGTAAGGAGAGCCTCCCAGCGCCAAACAAAGTGCAGCCTGCCCAGGAATGGCGCCGCCCACACTTCCCGTGCTGCTGACGACAGAGAGAAGCGGACAGAGAAACAGGACGCAGCAAATAGACACAGAGAACACACAACCGGGGGAGGGGGGGGAAATGAAACCAATAAATAAATCTTTAAAAAAGAATAAAATAATATGAAAGGGGCCACGGGGAGGAAAGGGGTCGCTGACGTGGGAGGAGCCTGCTGGGTCGGGGCTGGGCAAGAAGAGAACCTCTGCTATGGTGTCCTGGACAGTGGTTTTCTCATCTAGGTCTGATGAAAAGAAAAGAGACAGCTGCAGCTCCAGGAACAAGAAAGCGGCTCTGGTGCGGAAAGTCAGAGCCCAAACCACCACCGCTAGGGGCCGCTGTTGGATAAGAATTGTTCCTAACTCCCCCCTCCCCCCCATCCCCCGTCCTGGAGGGCAGGGGGCTGGATTCCAAGGCAGGGGGAGGGGCAGGGCCCCTTGCAGAAGGGGCCGTGGGGGAGGGGACCCCTGGGCCAGACCTGTGACCGATGTGAGACCCTGTGTCCATGCGACAGCTCACCTGGTCCAGGCCAAGAGTCTGGGTTGGGCCAGGCTGCCGGGTCCCTCTTAAGAGCGGGGGTTCCTCGCCAACCAGACTCCCCGAGGCCTCGTCAAGCGGGGGCCTACCTGGGGCCGGCGTTGCCCTGCAGGTCTGTCCCACGGCAATGGTCAGAGGCGTGCTGACTCCCATCGCCGTCACCTCCACCTTTTGGTCATGGGAAAACTGGCCTTTCCCCCCCCCCCCCGGGGGCCTGAGGAGACCTAAGGCCTTGGCTGCCTGCCAGGCCTGGAGAGGCCTGTCTCCCAGAGAGGAGAGGCTCAGAGGCTTCCCCTTCCTTGTCAATGACCACTGTCTCTCTGGGTTTCTTTTCCGGGAGGAGAGGGGCCCCTGAGCCCCCAGACGACCGGTAGCCATGAGCCTGCCCTTTCTCCTCTCGCCCTCCTTCTTGGTACCGTACGAGTGAACGCTTCTCTTTTCTCCGGGTTCGGGGGACCCACAACGAAGCTGCTTACCTACTGGTTGGTGAGACTTTGCAGTGGAAAGCATTTCTGCTCACTTGAGGCACTGTCTGCGGTCAAGTGGGCTTACGGGTCCGTGTGTTCCGTGTACCAGGTACACGATAAGCAGCCATCGTGCGCGTCAAAAGCGGCTGTATGGGTGGTTTTGGCTTTGACTCGAGCCATAACCCTCAGTGTTTGAAAAGAAAAAGAAAGAACTCATCATCTTTAGCCCATTTTGCTCTGCCAGAGCACGCCACGCAGCCAGGTGATCTTCCTCTTGATTGTCGTTCCAAGCTACCGTAGCAGGCCATTCAACAGGGCTACTGTCGAGATTTCCCAAGCCAAGCAGATTCCCCTTCTCGGCGAGGCGCAGCTGCCTAGTCGATACAGCCCCAGGCACTGGTGCTCCTGAGGGCTGCGGCGACACCCAGGTCTACACTGGTGGCGGGTGGCTCTGGGCTTCAGTGCCCTGCCAGTGGGCCCTACTTGGGAATATGTGCTCCTGCATGGGGTGGAGTGGGTTTGAGGCGTGGCCTCCCTCCACAGGCCTCTTCTGTCCCTTTGGCTGAAGCCGAGCCTGGCACTGGGGTTTTGCGCCTGCGCGGGAGACTTGAGTCTCTGGACGCGCCCCGTGCCAGCTGGGACCTGAGCCTCAGCACGCTCGCATCACCTACGCTCAGCTTCCTTGCACTTGCCCAGGTCAGCTAAGGGGGAGGAGAGGATGGTCCTCAGCAGAGCGGGAAGCAACAGTGCCGACACCGGCCCGCGGTAGAACCGCCTCCAAAAGCCCTGTGGGATCGAATCCCCCTCTCGCTCCAGCCCGCTGCCTCCACCCCCGCCCCGCCCCCTCTTCTCGGGGCGCCCAGCCGGCGCCGGGGGGCACGCGCTGTGCGTCTCGCGCCGCCCTAGCCCGCTCTCTGCCGCCCTCCGAGCCAGCCGGGTGCAGGGCGCAGGCGCCCCGGCAGGCCGGGCCCGCCACGCCCCTCACCGCCCAGGCACGCAGGCGCCCCACCACCCCGCCCCCGGCAGCCTCGCCCCGCCCCCGCCCCACCTCCGTTGCTCTGGAGACCGTGGCCGCTGGCGGGAGGGGCCCAGGGCGGGGAGTGGGAAGACAGTTGTGGTGAGGGGGCGATTTCTCCACTCGGGAGGTGTCCCCAGTGGTAGTGCCGGCACACATGCGGCCATTAGACATCCTACCGAAACCCACCCAACGCACTTGCGGCAGCGTGTCCACTGCCAGGGAAACTCACGCGCTGCGGGGAGCGGGGTTCCCAAATGGACACACCCAATGCCCCCAAGAGCACACGGAGAGGGAAACGGACTTGGCCCAGTGGTTAGGGCGTCAGCCTACCACAGGGGAGGTCCGCGGTTCAAACCCCGGGCCTCCTTGACCCGTGTCGAGCTGGCCCATGCGCAGTACTGATGCGCGCAAGGAGTGCCGCGCCACGCAGCCGTGTCCCCCGCGTAGGGGAGCCGCACGATGAAGGGGAGCGCCCCGTAAGGAGAGCCTCCCAGCGCCAAACAAAGTGCAGCCTGCCCAGGAATGGCGCCGCCCACACTTCCCGTGCTGCTGACGACAGAGAGAAGCGGACAGAGAAAGAGGACGCAGCAAATAGACACAGAGAACACACAACCGGGGGAGGGGGGGGGAAATTAAACCAATAAATAAATCTTTAAAAAAGAATAAAATAATATGAAAGGGGCCACGGGGAGGAAAGGGGTCGCTGACGTGGGAGGAGCCTGCTGGGTCGGGGCTGGGCAAGAAGAGAACCTCTGCTATGGTGTCCTGGACAGTGGTTTTCTCATCTAGGTCTGATGAAAAGAAAAGAGACAGCTGCAGCTCCAGGAACAAGAAAGCGGCTCTGGTGCGGAAAGTCAGAGCCCAAACCACCACCGCTAGGGGCCGCTGTTGGATAAGAATTGTTCCTAACTCCCCCCCTCCCCCCCATCCCCCATCCTGGAGGGCAGGGGGCTGGATTCCAAGGCAGGGGGAGGGGCAGGGCCCCTTGCAGAAGGGGCCGTGGGGGAGGGGACCCCTGGGCCATACCTGTGACCGATGTGAGACCCTGTGTCCATGCGACAGCTCACCTGGTCCAGGCCAAGAGTCTGGGTTGGGCCAGGCTGCCGGGTCCCTCTTAAGAGCGGGGGTTCCTCGCCAACCAGACTCCCCGAGGCCTCGTCAAGCGGGGGCCTACCTGGGGCCAGCGTTGCCCTGCAGGTCTGTCCACGGCAATGGTCAGAGGCGTGCTGACTCCCATCGCCGTCACCTCCACCTTTTGGTCATGGGAAAACTGGCCTTTCCCCCCCCCGGGGGCCTGAGGAGACCTAAGGCCTTGGCTGCCTGCCAGGCCTGGAGAGGCCTGTCTCCCAGAGAGGAGAGGCTCAGAGGCTTCCCCTTCCTTGTCAATGACCACTGTCTCTCTGGGTTTCTTTTCCGGGAGGAGAGGGGCCCCTGAGCCCCCAGACGACTGGTAGCCATGAGCCTGCCCTTTCTCCTCTCGCCCTCCTTCTTGGTACCGTACGAGTGAACGCTTCTCTTTTCTCCGGGTTTGGGGGACCCACAACGAAGCTGCTTACCTACTGGGTGGTGAGACTTTGCAGTGGAAAGCATTTCTGCTCACTTGAGGCACTGTCTGCGGTCAAGTGGCTTACGGGTCCGTGTGTTCCATGTACCAGGTACACGATAAGCAGCCATCGTGCCCGTCAAAAGCGGCTGTATGGGTGGTTTTGGCTTTGACTCGAGCCATAACCCTCAGTGTTTGAAAAGAAAAAGAAAGAACTCATCATCTTTAGCCCATTTTGCTCTGCCAGAGCACGCCACGCAGCCAGGTGATCTTCCTCTTGATTGTCGTTCCAAGCTACCGTAGCAGGCCATTCAACAGGGCTACTGTCGAGATTTCCCAAGCCAAGCAGATTCCCCTTCTCGGCGAGGCGCAGCTGCCTAGTCGATACAGCCCCAGGCACTGGTGCTCCTGAGGGCTGCGGCGACACCCAGGTCTACACTGGTGGCGGGTGGCTCTGGGCTTCAGTGCCCTGCCAGTGGGCCCTACTTGGGAATATGTGCTCCTGCATGGGGTGGAGTGGGTTTGAGGCGTGGCCTCCCTCCACAGGCCTCTTCTGTCCCTTTGGCTGAAGCCGAGCCTGGCACTGGGGTTTTGTGCCTGCGCGGGAGACTTGAGTCTCTGGACCGGCCCCGTGCCAGCTGGGATCTGAGCCTCAGCACGCTCGCATCACCTACGCTCAGCTTCCTTGCACTTGCCCAGGTCAGCTAAGGGGGAGGAGAGGATGGTCCTCAGCAGAGCGGGAAGCAACAGTGCCGACACCGGCCCGCAGTAGAACCGCCTCCAAAAGCCCTGTGGGATCGAATCCCCCTCTCGCTCCAGCCCGCTGCCTCCACCCCGCCCCGCCCCCTCTTCTCGGGGCGCCCAGCCGGCGCCGGGGGGCACGCGCTGTGCGTCTCGCGCCGCCCTAGCCCGCTCTCTGCCGCCCTCCGAGCCAGCCGGGTGCAGGGCGCAGGCGCCCCGGCAGGCCGGGCCCGCCACGCCCCTCACCGCCCAGGCACGCAGGCGCCCCAACACCCCGCCCCCGGCAGCCTCGCCCCGCCCCCGCCCCACCTACGTTGCTCTGGAGACCGTGGCCGCTGGCGGGAGGGGCCCAGGGCGGGGAGTGGGAAGACAGTTGTGGTGAGGGGGCGATTTCTCCACTCGGGAGGTGTCCCCAGTGGTAGTGCCGGCACACATGCGGCCATTAGACATCCTACCGAAACCCACCCAACGCACTTGCGGCAGCGTGTCCACTGCCAGGGAAACTCACGCGCTGCGGGGAGCGGGGTTCCCAAATGGACACACCCAATGCCTCCAAGAGCACACGGAGAGGGAAACGGACTTGGCCCAGTGGTTAGGGCGTCAGCCTACCACACGGGAGGTCCGCGGTTCAAACCCCGGGCCTCCTTGACCCGTGTCGAGCTGGCCCATGCGCAGTACTGATGCGCGCAAGGAGTGCCGCGCCACGCAGCCGTGCCCCCCGCGTAGGGGAGCCGCACGATGAAGGGGAGCGCCCCGTAAGGAGAGCCTCCCAGCGCCAAACAAAGTGCAGCCTGCCCAGGAATGGCGCCGCCCACACTTCCCGTGCTGCTGACGACAGAGAGAAGCGGACAGAGAAACAGGACGCAGCAAATAGACACAGAGAACACACAACCGGGGGAGGGGGGGGAAATTAAACCAATAAATAAATCTTTAAAAAAGAATAAAATAATATGAAAGGGGCCACGGGGAGGAAAGGGGTCGCTGACGTGGGAGGAGCCTGCTGGGTCGGGGCTGGGCAAGAAGAGAACCTCTGCTATGGTGTCCTGGACAGTGGTTTTCTCATCTAGGTCTGATGAAAAGAAAAGAGACAGCTGCAGCTCCAGGAACAAGAAAGCGGCTCTGGTTCAGAAAGTCAGAGCCCAAACCACCACCGCTAGGGGCCGCTGTTGGATAAGAATTGTTCCTAACTCCCCCCTCCCCCCCATCCCACATCCTGGAGGGCAGGGGGCTGGATTCCAAGGTAGGGGAGGGGCAGGGCCCCTTGCAGAAGGGGCCGTGGGGGAGGGGACCCCTGGGCCAGACCTGTGACCGATGTGAGACCCTGTGTCCATGCGACAGCTCACCTGGTCCAGGCCAAGAGTCTGGGTTGGGCCAGGCTGCCGGGTCCCTCTTAAGAGCGGGGGTTCCTCGCCAACCAGACTCCCCGAGGCCTCGTCAAGCGGGGGCCTACCTGGGGCCGGCGTTGCCCTGCAGGTCTGTCCCACGGCAATGGTCAGAGGCGTGCTGACTCCCATCGCCGTCACCTCCACCTTTTGGTCATGGGAAAACTGGCCTTTCCCCCCCCCCGGGGGCCTGAGGAGAATTAAGGCCTTGGCTGCCTGCCAGGCCTGGAGAGGCCTGTCTCCCAGAGAGGAGAGGCTCAGAGGCTTCCCCTTCCTTGTCAATGACCACTGTCTCTCTGGGTTTCTTTTCCGGGAGGAGAGGGGCCCCTGAGCCCCCAGACGACCGGTAGCCATGAGCCTGCCCTTTCTCCTCTCGCCCTCCTTCTTGGTACCGTACGAGTGAACGCTTCTCTTTTCTCCGGGTTCGGGGGACCCACAACGAAGCTGCTTACCTACTGGGTGGTGAGACTTTGCAGTGGAAAGCATTTCTGCTCACTTGAGGCACTGTCTGCGGTCAAGTGGGCTTACGGGTCCGTGTGTTCCGTGTACAAGGTACACGATAAGCAGCCATCGTGCCCGTCAAAAGCGGCTGTATGGGTGGTTTTGGCTTTGACTCGAGCCATAACCCTCAGTGTTTGAAAAGAAAAAGAAAGAACTCATCATCTTTAGCCCATTTTGCTGTGCCAGAGCACGCCACGCAGCCAGGTGATCTTCCTCTTGATTGTCGTTCCAAGCTACCGTAGCAGGCCATTCAACAGGGCTACTGTCGAGATTTCCCAAGCCAAGCAGATTCCCCTTCTCGGCGAGGCGCAGCTGCCTAGTCGATACAGCCCCAGGCACTGGTGCTCCTGAGGGCTGCGGCGACACCCAGGTCTACACTGGTGGGGGGTCACTCTGGGCTTCAGTGCCCTGCCAGTGGGCCCTACTTGGGAATATGTGCTCCTGCATGGGGTGGAGTGGGTTTCAGGCGTGGCCTCCCTCCACAGGCCTCTTCTGTCCCTTTGGCTGAAGCCGAGCCTGGCACTGGGGTTTTGCGCCTGCGCGGGAGACTTGAGTCTCTGGACGGGCCCCGTGCCAGCTGGGACCTGAGCCTCAGCACGCTCGCATCACCTACGCTCAGCTTCCTTGCACTTGCCCAGGTCAGCTAAGGGGGAGGAGAGGATGGTCCTCAGCAGAGCGGGAAGCAACAGTGCCGACACCGGCCCGCGGTAGAACCGCCTCCAAAAGCCCTGTGGGATCGAATCCCCCTCTCGCTCCAGCCCGCTGCCTCCACCCCTCCCCGCCCCCTCTTCTCGGGGCGCCCAGCCGGCGCCGGGGGGCACGCGCTGTGCGTCTCGCGCCGCCCTAGCCCGCTCTCTGCCGCCCTCCGAGCCAGCCGGGTGCAGGGCGCAGGCGCCCCGGCAGGCCGGGCCCGCCACGCCCCTCACCGCCCAGGCACGCAGGCGCCCCACCACCCCGCCCCCGGCAGCCTCGCCCCGCCCCCGCCCCGCCTCCGTTGCTCTGGAGACCGTGGCCGCTGGCAGGAGGGGCCCAGGGCGGGGAGTGGGAAGACAGTTGTGGTGAGGGGGCGATTTCTCCACTCGGGAGGTGTCCCCAGTGGTAGTGCCGGCACACATGCGGCCATTAGACATCCTACCGAAACCCACCCAACGCACTTGCGGGAGCGTGTCCACTGCCAGGGAAACTCACGCGCTGCGGGGAGCGGGGTTCCCAAATGGACACACCCAATGCCCCAAGAGCACACAGAGAGGGAAACGGACTTGGCCCAGTGGTTAGGGCGTCAGCCTACCACAGGGGAGATTCGCGGTTCAAACCCCGGGCCTCCTTGACCCGTGTCGAGCTGGCCCATGCGCAGTGCTGATGCGCGCAAGGAGTGCCGCGCCACGCAGCCGTGTCCCCCGCGTAGGGGAGCCGCACGATGAAGGGGAGCGCCCCGTAAGGAGAGCCTCCCAGCGCCAAACAAAGTGCAGCCTGCCCAGGAATGGCGCCGCCCACACTTCCCGTGCTGCTGATGACAGAGAGAAGCGGACAAAGAAACAGGACGCAGCAAATAGACACAGAGAACACACAACCGGGGGAGGGGGGGGAAATGAAACCAATAAATAAATCTTTAAAAAAGAATAAAATAATATGAAAGGGGCCACGGTGAGGAAAGGGGTCGCTGACGTGGGAGGAGCCTGCTGGGTCGGGGCTGGGCAAGAAGAGAACCTCTGCTATGGTGTCCTGGACAGTGGTTTTCTCATCTAGGTCTGATGAAAAGAAAAGAGACAGCTGCAGCTCCAGGAACAAGAAAAACGGCTCTGGTGCGGAAAGTCAGAGCCCAAACCACCACCGCTAGGGGCCGCTGTTGGATAAGAATTGTTCCTTCTTCCCCCCTCCCCCCCATCCCCCGTCCTGGAGGGCAGGGGGCTGGATTCCAAGGCAGGGGGAGGGGCAGGGCCCCTTTCAGAAGGGTCCGTGGGGAAGGGGACCCCTGGGCCATACCTGTGACCGATGTGAGACCCTGTGTCCATGCGACAGCTCACCTGGTCCAGGCCAAGAGTCTGGGTTGGGCCAGGCTGCCGGGTCCCTCTTAAGAGCGGGGGTTCCTCGCCAACCAGACTCCCCGAGGCCTCGTCAAGCGGGGGCCTACCTGGGGCCGGCGTTGCCCTGCAGGTCTGTCCCACGGCAATGGTCAGAGGCGTGCTGACTCCCATCGCCGTCACCTCCACCTTTTGGTCATGGGAAAACTGGCCTTTCCCCCCCCCGGGGGCCTGAGGAGACCTAAGGCCTTGGCTGCCTGCCAGGCCTGGAGAGGCCTGTCTCCCAGAGAGGAGAGGCTCAGAGGCTTCCCCTTCCTTGTCAATGACCACTGTCTCTCTGGGTTTCTTTTCCGGGAGGAGATGGGCCCCTGAGCCCCCAGACGACTGGTAGCCATGAGCCTGCCCTTTCTCCTCTCGCCCTCCTTCTTGGTACCGTACGAGTGAACGCTTCTCTTTTCTCCGGGTTCGGGGGACCCACAACGAAGCTGCTTACCTACTGGGTGGTGAGACTTTGCAGTGGAAAGCATTTCTGCTCACTTGAGGCACTGTCTGCGGTCAAGTGGGCTTACGGGTCCGTGTGTTCCGTGTACCAGGTACACGATAAGCAGCCATCGTGCCCGTCAAAAGCGGCTGTATGGGTGGTTTTGGCTTTGACTCGAGCCATAACCCTCAGTGTTTGAAAAGAAAAAGAAAGAACTCATCATCTTTAGCCCATTTTGCTGTGCCAGAGCACGCCACGCAGCCAGGTGATCTTCCTCTTGATTGTCGTTCCAAGCTACCGTAGCAGGCCATTCAACAGGGCTACTGTCGAGATTTCCCAAGCCAAGCAGATTCCCCTTCTCGGCGAGGCGCAGCTGCCTAGTCGATACAGCCCCAGGCACTGGTGCTCCTGAGGGCTGCGGCGACACCCAGGTCTACACTGGTGGCGGGTGGCTCTGGGCTTCAGTGCCCTGCCAGTGGGCCCTACTTGGGAATATGTGCTCCTGCATGGGGTGGAGTGGGTTTGAGGCGTGGCCTCCCTCCACAGGCCTCTTCTGTCCCTTTGGCTGAAGCAGAGCCTGGCACTGGGGTTTTGCGCCTGCGCGGGAGACTTGAGTCTCTGGACGGGCCCCGTGCCAGCTGGGACCTGAGCCTCAGCACGCTCGCATCACCTACGCTCAGCTTCCTTGCACTTGCCCAGGTCAGCTAAGGGGGAGGAGAGGATGGTCCTCAGCAGAGCGGGAAGCAACAGTGCCGACACCGGCCCGCGGTAGAACCGCCTCCAAAAGCCCTGTGGGATCGAATCCCCCTCTCGCTCCAGCCCGCTGCCTCCACCCCTCCCCGCCCCCTCTTCTCGGGGCGCCCAGCCGGCGCCGGGGGGCACGCGCTGTGCGTCTCGCGCCGCCCTAGCCCGCTCTCTGCCGCCCTCCGAGCCAGCCGGGTGCAGGGCGCAGGCGCCCAGGCAGGCCGGGCCCGCCACGCCCCTCACCGCCCAGGCACGCAGGCGCCCCAACACCACGCCCCCGGCAGCCTCGCCCCGCCCCCGCCCCACCTACGTTGCTCTGGAGACCGTGGCCGCTGGCGGGAGGGGCCCAGGGCGGGGAGTGGGAAGACAGTTGTGGTGAGGGGGCGATTTCTCCACTCGGGAGGTGTCCCCAGTGGTAGTGCCGGCACACATGCGGCCAGTAGACATCCTACCGAAACCCACCCAACGCACTTGCGGCAGCGTGTCCACTGCCAGGGAAACTCACGCGCTGCGGGGAGCGGGGTTCCCAAATGGACACACCCAATGCCCCCAAGAGCACACGGAGAGGGAAACGGACTTGGCCCAGTGGTTAGGGCGTCAGCCTACCACAGGGGGAGGTCCGCGGTTCAAACCCCGGGCCTCCTTGACCCGTGTCGAGCTGGCCCATGCGCAGTGCTGATGCGCGCAAGGAGTGCCGCGCCACGCAGCCGTGTCCCCCGCGTAGGGGAGCCGCACGATGAAGGGGAGCGCCCCGTAAGGAGAGCCTCCCAGCGCCAAACAAAGTGCAGCCTGCCCAGGAATGGCGCCGCCCACACTTCCCGTGCTGCTGACGACAGAGAGAAGCGGACAGAGAAACAGGACGCAGCAAATAGACACAGAGAACACACAACCGGGGGAGGGGGGGGAAATTAAACCAATAAATAAATCTTTAAAAAAGAATAAAATAATATGAAAGGGGCCACGGGGAGGAAAGGGGTCGCTGACGTGGGAGGAGCCTGCTGGGTCGGGGCTGGGCAAGAAGAGAACCTCTGCTATGGTGTCCTGGACAGTGGTTTTCTCATCTAGGTCTGATGAAAAGAAAAGAGACAGCTGCAGCTCCAGGAACAAGAAAGCGGCTCTGGTGCGGAAAGTCAGAGCCCAAACCACCACCGCTAGGGGCCGCTGTTGGATAAGAATTGTTCCTAACTCCCCCCTCCCCCCCATCCCCCGTCCTGGAGGGCAGGGGGCTGGATTCCAAGGCAGGGGGAGGGGCAGGGCCCCTTGCAGAAGGGGCCGTGGGGGAGGGGACCCCTGGGCCAGACCTGTGACCGATGTGAGACCCTGTGTCCATGCGACAGCTCACCTGGTCCAGGCCAAGAGTCTGGGTTGGGCCAGGCTGCCGGGTCCCTCTTAAGAGCGGGGGTTCCTCGCCAACCAGACTCCCCGAGGCCTCGTCAAGCGGGGGCCTACCTGGGGCCGGCGTTGCCCTGCAGGTCTGTCCCACGGCAATGGTCAGAGGCGTGCTGACTCCCATCGCCGTCACCTCCACCTTTTGGTCATGGGAAAACTGGCCTTTCCCCCCCCCCCCGGGGGCCTGAGGAGACCTAAGGCCTTGGCTGCCTGCCAGGCCTGGAGAGGCCTGTCTCCTAGAGAGGAGAGGCTCAGAGGCTTCCCCTTCCTTGTCAATGACCACTGTCTCTCTGGGTTTCTTTTCCGGGAGGAGAGGGGCCCCTGAGCCCCCAGACGACCGGTGGCCATGAGCCTGCCCTTTCTCCTCTCGCCCTCCTTCTTGGTACCGTACGAGTGAACGCTTCTCTTTTCTCCGGGTTCGGGGGACCCACAACGAAGCTGCTTACCTACTGGTTGGTGAGACTTTGCAGTGGAAAGCATTTCTGCTCACTTGAGGCACTGTCTGCGGTCAAGTGGGCTTACGGGTCCGTGTGTTCCGTGTACCAGGTACACGATAAGCAGCCATCGTGACCGTCAAAAGCGGCTGTATGGGTGGTTTTGGCTTTGACTCGAGCCATAACCCTCAGTGTTTGAAAAGAAAAAGAAAGAACTCATCATCTTTAGCCCATTTTGCTCTGCCAGAGCACGCCACGCAGCCAGGTGATCTTCCTCTTGATTGTCGTTCCAAGCTACCGTAGCAGGCCATTCAACAGGGCTACTGTCGAGATTTCCCAAGCCAAGCAGATTCCCCTTCTCGGCGAGGCGCAGCTGCCTAGTCGATACAGCCCCAGGCACTGGTGCTCCTGAGGGCTGCGGCGACACCCAGGTCTACACTGGTGGCGGGTGGCTCTGGGCTTCAGTGCCCTGCCAGTGGGCCCTACTTGGGAATATGTGCTCCTGCATGGGGTGGAGTGGGTTTGAGGCGTGGCCTCCCTCCACAGGCCTCTTCTGTCCCTTTGGCTGAAGCCGAGCCTGGCACTGGGGTTTTGCGCCTGCGCGGGAGACTTGAGTCTCTGGACGGGCCCCGTGCCAGCTGGGACCTGAGCCTCAGCACGCTCGCATCACCTACGCTCAGCTTCCTTGCACTTGCCCAGGTCAGCTAAGGGGGAGGAGAGGATGGTCCTCAGCAGAGCGGGAAGCAACAGTGCCGACACCGGCCCGCGGTAGAACCGCCTCCAAAAGCCCTGTGGGATCGAATCCCCCTCTTGCTCCAGCCCGCTGCCTCCACCCCGCCCCGCCCCCTCTTCTCGGGGCGCCCAGCCGGCGCCGGGGGGCACGCGCTGTGCGTCTCGCGCCGCCCTAGCCCGCTCTCTGCCGCCCTCCGAGCCAGCCGGGTGCAGGGCGCAGGCGCCCCGGCAGGCCGGGCCCGCCACGCCCCTCACCGCCCAGGCACGCAGGCGCCCCACCACCCCGCCCCCGGCAGGCTCGCCCCGCCCCCGCCCCGCCTCCGTTGCTCTGGAGACGGTGGCCGCTGGCGGGAGGGGCCCAGGGCGGGGAGTGGGAAGACAGTTGTGGTGAGGGGGCGATTTCTCCACTCGGGAGGTGTCCCCAGTGGTAGTGCCGGCACACATGCGGCCATTAGACATCCTACCGAAACCCACCCAACGCACTTGCGGGAGCGTGTCCACTGCCAGGGAAACTCACGCGCTGCGGGGAGCGGGGTTCCCAAATGGACACACCCAATGCCCGCAAGAGCACACGGAGAGGGAAACGGACTTGGCCCAGTGGTTAGGGCGTCAGCCTACCACACGGGAGGTCCGCGGTTCAAACCCCGGGCCTCCTTGACCCGTGTCGAGCTGGCCCATGCGCAGTGCTGATGCGCGCAAGGAGTGCCGCGCCACGCAGCCGTGTCCCCCGCGTAGGGGAGCCGCACGATGAAGGGGAGCGCCCCGTAAGGAGAGCCTCCCAGCGCCAAACAAAGTGCAGCCTGCCCAGGAATGGCGCCGCCCACACTTCCCGTGCTGCTGACGACAGAGAGAAGCGGACAGAGAAACAGGACGCAGCAAATAGACACAGAGAACACACAACCGGGGGAGGGGGGGGAAATTAAACCAATAAATAAATCTTTAAAAAAGAATAAAATAATATGAAAGGGGCCACGGGGAGGAAAGGGGTCGCTGACGTGGGAGGAGCCTGCTGGGTCGGGGCTGGGCAAGAAGAGAACCTCTGCTATGGTGTCCTGGACAGTGGTTTTCTCATCTAGGTCTGATGAAAAGAAAAGAGACAGCTGCAGCTCCAGGAACAAGAAAGCGGCTCTGGTGCGGAAAGTCAGAGCCCAAACCACCACCGCTAGGGGCCGCTGTTGGATAAGAATTGTTCCTAACTCCCCCCTCCCCCCCATCCCCCGTCCTGGAGGGCAGGGGGCTGGATTCCAAGGCAGGGGGAGGGGCAGGGCCCCTTGCAGAAGGGGCCGTGGGGGAGGGGACCCCTGGGCCAGACCTGTGACCGATGTGAGACCCTGTGTCCATGCGACAGCTCACCTGGTCCAGGCCAAGAGTCTGGGTTGGGCCAGGCTGCCGGGTCCCTCTTAAGAGCGGGGGTTCCTCGCCAACCAGACTCCCCGAGGCCTCGTCAAGCGGGGGCCTACCTGGGGCCGGCGTTGCCCTGCAGGTCTGTCCCACGGCAATGGTCAGAGGCGTGCTGACTCCCATCGCCGTCACCTCCACCTTTTGGTCATGGGAAAACTGGCCTTTCCCCCCCCCGGGGGCCTGAGGAGACCTAAGGCCTTGGCTGCCTGCCAGGCCTGGAGAGGCCTGTCTCCCAGAGAGGAGAGGCTCAGAGGCTTCCCCTTCCTTGTCAATGACCACTGTCTCTCTGGGTTTCTTTTCCGGGAGGAGAGGGGCCCCTGAGCCCCCAGACGACTGGTAGCCATGAGCCTGCCCTTTCTCCTCTCGCCCTCCTTCTTGGTACCGTACGAGTGAACGCTTCTCTTTTCTCCGGGTTCGGGGGACCCACAACGAAGCTGCTTACCTACTGGGTGGTGAGACTTTGCAGTGGAAAGCATTTCTGCTCACTTGAGGCACTGTCTGCGGTCAAGTGGGCTTACGGGTCCGTGTGTTCCATGTACAAGGTACACGATAAGCAGCCATCGTGCCCGTCAAAAGCGGCTGTATGGGTGGTTTTGGCTTTGACTCGAGCCATAACCCTCAGTGTTTGAAAAGAAAAAGAAAGAACTCATCATCTTTAGCCCATTTTGCTCTGCCAGAGCACGCCACGCAGCCAGGTGATCTTCCTCTTGATTGTCGTTCCAAGCTACCGTAGCAGGCCATTCAACAGGGCTACTGTCGAGATTTCCCAAGCCAAGCAGATTCCCCTTCTCGGCGAGGCGCAGCTGCCTAGTCGATACAGCCCCAGGCACTGGTGCTCCTGAGGGCTGCGGCGACACCCAGGTCTACACTGGTGGCGGGTGGCTCTGGGCTTCAGT
The DNA here is from genome assembly GCF_030445035.2 of Dasypus novemcinctus. Classification (NCBI taxonomy): domain Eukaryota; kingdom Metazoa; phylum Chordata; class Mammalia; order Cingulata; family Dasypodidae; genus Dasypus; species Dasypus novemcinctus. The sequence goes on along the minus strand of NC_080701.1, from coordinate 36,324,809 downwards.
GCCCTGCCAGTGGGCCCTACTTGGGAATATGTGCTCCTGCATGGGGTGGAGTGGGTTTCAGGCGTGGCCTCCCTCCACAGGCCTCTTCTGTCCCTTTGGCTGAAGCCGAGCCTGGCACTGGGGTTTTGTGCCTGCGCGGGAGACTTGAGTCTCTGGACCGGCCCCGTGCCAGCTGGGATCTGAGCCTCAGCACGCTCGCATCACCTACGCTCAGCTTCCTTGCACTTGCCCAGGTCAGCTAAGGGGGAGGAGAGGATGGTCCTCAGCAGAGCGGGAAGCAACAGTGCCGACACCGGCCCGCAGTAGAACCGCCTCCAAAAGCCCTGTGGGATCGAATCCCCCTCTCGCTCCAGCCCGCTGCCTCCACCCCGCCCCGCCCCCTCTTCTCGGGGCGCCCAGCCGGCGCCGGGGGGCACGCGCTGTGCGTCTCGCGCCGCCCTAGCCCGCTCTCTGTCGCCCTCCGAGCCAGCCGGGTGCAGGGCGCAGGCGCCCCGGCAGGCCGGGCCCGCCACGCCCCTCACCGCCCAGGCAGGCAGGCGCCCCAACACCCCGCCCCCGGCAGCCTCGCCCCGCCCCCACCCCACCTACGTTGCTCTGGAGACCGTGGCCGCTGGCGGGAGGGGCCCAGGGCGGGGAGTGGGAAGACAGTTGTGGTGAGGGGGCGATTTCTCCACTCGGGAGGTGTCCCCAGTGGTAGTGCCGGCACACATGCGGCCATTAGACATCCTACCGAAACCCACCCAACGCACTTGCGGCAGCGTGTCCACTGCCAGGGAAACTCACGCGCTGCGGGGAGCGGGGTTCCCAAATGGACACACCCAATGCCTCCAAGAGCACACGGAGAGGGAAACGGACTTGGCCCAGTGGTTAGGGGCGTCAGCCTACCACACGGGAGGTCCGCGGTTCAAACCCCGGGCCTCCTTGACCCGTGTCGAGATGGCCCATGCGCAGTACTGATGCGCGCAAGGAGTGCCGCGCCACGCAGCCGTGTCCCCCGCGTAGGGGAGCCGCACGATGAAGGGGAGCGCCCCGTAAGGAGAGCCTCCCAGCGCCAAACAAAGTGCAGCCTGCCCAGGAATGGCGCCGCCCACACTTCCCGTGCTGCTGACGACAGAGAGAAGCGGACAGAGAAACAGGACGCAGCAAATAGACACAGAGAACACACAACCGGGGGAGGGGGGGGAAATTAAACCAATAAATAAATCTTTAAAAAAGAATAAAATAATATGAAAGGGGCCACGGGGAGGAAAGGGGTCGCTGACGTGGGAGGAGCCTGCTGGGTCGGGGCTGGGCAAGAAGAGAACCTCTGCTATGGTGTCCTGGACAGTGGTTTTCTCATCTAGGTCTGATGAAAAGAAAAGAGACAGCTGCAGCTCCAGGAACAAGAAAGCGGCTCTGGTGCGGAAAGTCAGAGCCCAAACCACCACCGCTAGGGGCCGCTGTTGGATAAGAATTGTTCCTAACTCCCCCCTCCCCCCAATCCCACATCCTGGAGGGCAGGGGGCTGGATTCCAAGGTAGGGGGAGGGGCAGGGCCCCTTGCAGAAGGGGCCGTGGGGGAGGGGACCCCTGGGCCAGACCTGTGACCGATGTGAGACCCTGTGTCCATGCGACAGCTCACCTGGTCCAGGCCAAGAGTCTGGGTTGGGCCAGGCTGCCGGGTCCCTCTTAAGAGCGGGGGTTCCTCGCCAACCAGACTCCCCGAGGCCTCGTCAAGCGGGGGCCTACCTGGGGCCGGCGTTGCCCTGCAGGTCTGTCCCACGGCAATGGTCAGAGGCGTGCTGACTCCCATCGCCGTCACCTCCACCTTTTGGTCATGGGAAAACTGGCCTTTCCCCCCCCCCCGGGGGCCTGAGGAGACCTAAGGCCTTGGCTGCCTGCCAGGCCTGGAGAGGCCTGTCTCCCAGAGAGGAGAGGCTCAGAGGCTTCCCCTTCCTTGTCAATGACCACTGTCTCTCTGGGTTTCTTTTCCGGGAGGAGAGGGGCCCCTGAGCCCCCAGACGACCGGTAGCCATGAGCCTGCCCTTTCTCCTCTCGCCCTCCTTCTTGGTACCATACGAGTGAACGCTTCTCTTTTCTCCGGGTTCGGGGGACCCACAACGAAGCTGCTTACCTACTGGGTGGTGAGACTTTGCAGTGGAAAGCATTTCTGCTCACTTGAGGCACTGTCTGCGGTCAAGTGGGCTTACGGGTCCGTGTGTTCCGTGTACCAGGTACACGATAAGCAGCCATCGTGCCCGTCAAAAGCGGCTGTATGGGTGGTTTTGGCTTTGACTCGAGCCATAACCCTCAGTGTTTGAAAAGAAAAAGAAAGAACTCATCATCTTTAGCCCATTTTGCTGTGCCAGAGCACGCCACGCAGCCAGGTGATCTTCCTCTTGATTGTCGTTCCAAGCTACCGTAGCAGGCCATTCAACAGGGCTACTGTCGAGATTTCCCAAGCCAAGCAGATTCCCCTTCTCGGCGAGGCGCAGCTGCCTAGTCGATACAGCCCCAGGCACTGGTGCTCCTGAGGGCTGCGGCGACACCCAGGTCTACACTGGTGGGGGGTCACTCTGGGCTTCAGTGCCCTGCCAGTGGGCCCTACTTGGGAATATGTGCTCCTGCATGGGGTGGAGTGGGTTTCAGGCGTGGCCTCCCTCCACAGGCCTCTTCTGTCCCTTTGGCTGAAGCAGAGCCTGGCACTGGGGTTTTGCGCCTGCGCGGGAGACTTGAGTCTCTGGACGGGCCCCGTGCCAGCTGGGACCTGAGCCTCAGCACGCTCGCATCACCTACGCTCAGCTTCCTTGCACTTGCCCAGGTCAGCTAAGGGGGAGGAGAGGATGGTCCTCAGCAGAGCGGGAAGCAACAGTGCCGACACCGGCCCGCGGTAGAACCGCCTCCAAAAGCCCTGTGGGATCGAATCCCCCTCTCGCTCCAGCCCGCTGCCTCCACCCCTCCCCGCCCCCTCTTCTCGGGGCGCCCAGCCGGCGCCGGGGGGCACGCGCTGTGCGTCTCGCGCCGCCCTAGCCCGCTCTCTGCCGCCCTCCGAGCCAGCCGGGTGCAGGGCGCAGGCGCCCCGGCAGGCCGGGCCCGCCACGCCCCTCACCGCCCAGGCACGCAGGCGCCCCACCACCCCGCCCCCGGCAGCCTCGCCCCGCCCCCGCCCCGCCTCCGTTGCTCTGGAGACCGTGGCCGCTGGCAGGAGGGGCCCAGGGCGGGGAGTGGGAAGACAGTTGTGGTGAGGGGGCGATTTCTCCACTCGGGAGGTGTCCCCAGTGGTAGTGCCGGCACACATGCGGCCATTAGACATCCTACCGAAACCCACCCAACGCACTTGCGGGAGCGTGTCCACTGCCAGGGAAACTCACGCGCTGCGGGGAGCGGGGTTCCCAAATGGACACACCCAATGCCCCCAAGAGCACACAGAGAGGGAAACGGACTTGGCCCAGTGGTTAGGGCGTCAGCCTACCACAGGGGAGATTCGCGGTTCAAACCCCGGGCCTCCTTGACCCGTGTCGAGCTGGCCCATGCGCAGTGCTGATGCGCGCAAGGAGTGCCGCGCCACGCAGCCGTGTCCCCCGCGTAGGGGAGCCGCACGATGAAGGGGAGCGCCCCATAAGGAGAGCCTCCCAGCGCCAAACAAAGTGCAGCCTGCCCAGGAATGGCGCCGCCCACACTTCCCGTGCTGCTGATGACAGAGAGAAGCGGACAAAGAAACAGGACGCAGCAAATAGACACAGAGAACACACAACCGGGGGAGGGGGGGGAAATGAAACCAATAAATAAATCTTTAAAAAAGAATAAAATAATATGAAAGGGGCCACGGTGAGGAAAGGGGTCGCTGACGTGGGAGGAGCCTGCTGGGTCGGGGCTGGGCAAGAAGAGAACCTCTGCTATGGTGTCCTGGACAGTGGTTTTCTCATCTAGGTCTGATGAAAAGAAAAGAGACAGCTGCAGCTCCAGGAACAAGAAAACGGCTCTGGTGCGGAAAGTCAGAGCCCAAACCACCACCGCTAGGGGCCGCTGTTGGATAAGAATTGTTCCTTCTTCCCCCCTCCCCCCCATCCCCCGTCCTGGAGGGCAGGGGGCTGGATTCCAAGGCAGGGGGAGGGGCAGGGCCCCTTTCAGAAGGGTCCGTGGGGAAGGGGACCCCTGGGCCATACCTGTGACCGATGTGAGACCCTGTGTCCATGCGACAGCTCACCTGGTCCAGGCCAAGAGTCTGGGTTGGGCCAGGCTGCCGGGTCCCTCTTAAGAGCGGGGGTTCCTCGCCAACCAGACTCCCCGAGGCCTCGTCAAGCGGGGGCCTACCTGGGGCCGGCGTTGCCCTGCAGGTCTGTCCCACGGCAATGGTCAGAGGCGTGCTGACTCCCATCGCCGTCACCTCCACCTTTTGGTCATGGGAAAACTGGCCTTTCCCCCCCCCGGGGGCCTGAGGAGACCTAAGGCCTTGGCTGCCTGCCAGGCCTGGAGAGGCCTGTCTCCCAGAGAGGAGAGGCTCAGAGGCTTCCCCTTCCTTGTCAATGACCACTGTCTCTCTGGGTTTCTTTTCCGGGAGGAGATGGGCCCCTGAGCCCCCAGACGACTGGTAGCCATGAGCCTGCCCTTTCTCCTCTCGCCCTCCTTCTTGGTACCGTACGAGTGAACGCTTCTCTTTTCTCCGGGTTCGGGGGACCCACAACGAAGCTGCTTACCTACTGGGTGGTGAGACTTTGCAGTGGAAAGCATTTCTGCTCACTTGAGGCACTGTCTGCGGTCAAGTGGGCTTACGGGTCCGTGTGTTCCGTGTACCAGGTACACGATAAGCAGCCATCGTGCCCGTCAAAAGCGGCTGTATGGGTGGTTTTGGCTTTGACTCGAGCCATAACCCTCAGTGTTTGAAAAGAAAAAGAAAGAACTCATCATCTTTAGCCCATTTTGCTGTGCCAGAGCACGCCACGCAGCCAGGTGATCTTCCTCTTGATTGTCGTTCCAAGCTACCGTAGCAGGCCATTCAACAGGGCTACTGTCGAGATTTCCCAAGCCAAGCAGATTCCCCTTCTCGGCGAGGCGCAGCTGCCTAGTCGATACAGCCCCAGGCACTGGTGCTCCTGAGGGCTGCGGCGACACCCAGGTCTACACTGGTGGCGGGTGGCTCTGGGCTTCAGTGCCCTGCCAGTGGGCCCTACTTGGGAATATGTGCTCCTGCATGGGGTGGAGTGGGTTTGAGGCGTGGCCTCCCTCCACAGGCCTCTTCTGTCCCTTTGGCTGAAGCAGAGCCTGGCACTGGGGTTTTGCGCCTGCGCGGGAGACTTGAGTCTCTGGACGGGCCCCGTGCCAGCTGGGACCTGAGCCTCAGCACGCTCGCATCACCTACGCTCAGCTTCCTTGCACTTGCCCAGGTCAGCTAAGGGGGAGGAGAGGATGGTCCTCAGCAGAGCGGGAAGCAACAGTGCCGACACCGGCCCGCGGTAGAACCGCCTCCAAAAGCCCTGTGGGATCGAATCCCCCTCTCGCTCCAGCCCGCTGCCTCCACCCCTCCCCGCCCCCTCTTCTCGGGGCGCCCAGCCGGCGCCGGGGGGCACGCGCTGTGCGTCTCGCGCCGCCCTAGCCCGCTCTCTGCCGCCCTCCGAGCCAGCCGGGTGCAGGGCGCAGGCGCCCCGGCAGGCCGGGCCCGCCACGCCCCTCACCGCCCAGGCACGCAGGCGCCCCAACACCACGCCCCCGGCAGCCTCGCCCCGCCCCCGCCCCACCTACGTTGCTCTGGAGACCGTGGCCGCTGGCGGGAGGGGCCCAGGGCGGGGAGTGGGAAGACAGTTGTGGTGAGGGGGCGATTTCTCCACTCGGGAGGTGTCCCCAGTGGTAGTGCCGGCACACATGCGGCCAGTAGACATCCTACCGAAACCCACCCAACGCACTTGCGGCAGCGTGTCCACTGCCAGGGAAACTCACGCGCTGCGGGGAGCGGGGTTCCCAAATGGACACACCCAATGCCCCCAAGAGCACACGGAGAGGGAAACGGACTTGGCCCAGTGGTTAGGGCGTCAGCCTACCACAGGGGAGGTCCGCGGTTCAAACCCCGGGCCTCCTTGACCCGTGTCGAGCTGGCCCATGCGCAGTGCTGATGCGCGCAAGGAGTGCCGCGCCACGCAGCCGTGTCCCCCGCGTAGGGGAGCCGCACGATGAAGGGGAGCGCCCCGTAAGGAGAGCCTCCCAGCGCCAAACAAAGTGCAGCCTGCCCAGGAATGGCGCCGCCCACACTTCCCGTGCTGCTGACGACAGAGAGAAGCGGACAGAGAAACAGGACGCAGCAAATAGACACAGAGAACACACAACCGGGGGAGGGGGGGGAAATTAAACCAATAAATAAATCTTTAAAAAAGAATAAAATAATATGAAAGGGGCCACGGGGAGGAAAGGGGTCGCTGACGTGGGAGGAGCCTGCTGGGTCGGGGCTGGGCAAGAAGAGAACCTCTGCTACGGTGTCCTGGACAGTGGTTTTCTCATCTAGGTCTGATGAAAAGAAAAGAGACAGCTGCAGCTCCAGGAACAAGAAAGCGGCTCTGGTGCGGAAAGTCAGAGCCCAAACCACCACCGCTAGGGGCCGCTGTTGGATAAGAATTGTTCCTAACTCCCCCCTCCCCCCAATCCCACATCCTGGAGGGCAGGGGGCTGGATTCCAAGGTAGGGGGAGGGGCAGGGCCCCTTGCAGAAGGGGCCGTGGGGGAGGGGACCCCTGGGCCAGACCTGTGACCGATGTGAGACCCTGTGTCCATGCGACAGCTCACCTGGTCCAGGCCAAGAGTCTGGGTTGGGCCAGGCTGCCGGGTCCCTCTTAAGAGCGGGGGTTCCTCGCCAACCAGACTCCCCGAGGCCTCGTCAAGCGGGGGCCTACCTGGGGCCGGCGTTGCCCTGCAGGTCTGTCCCACGGCAATGGTCAGAGGCGTGCTGACTCCCATCGCCGTCACCTCCACCTTTTGGTCATGGGAAAACTGGCCTTTCCCCCCCCCCCGGGGGCCTGAGGAGACCTAAGGCCTTGGCTGCCTGCCAGGCCTGGAGAGGCCTGTCTCCCAGAGAGGAGAGGCTCAGAGGCTTCCCCTTCCTTGTCAATGACCACTGTCTCTCTGGGTTTCTTTTCCGGGAGGAGAGGGGCCCCTGAGCCCCCAGACGACCGGTAGCCATGAGCCTGCCCTTTCTCCTCTCGCCCTCCTTCTTGGTACCATACGAGTGAACGCTTCTCTTTTCTCCGGGTTCGGGGGACCCACAACGAAGCTGCTTACCTACTGGGTGGTGAGACTTTGCAGTGGAAAGCATTTCTGCTCACTTGAGGCACTGTCTGCGGTCAAGTGGGCTTACGGGTCCGTGTGTTCCGTGTACCAGGTACACGATAAGCAGCCATCGTGCCCGTCAAAAGCGGCTGTATGGGTGGTTTTGGCTTTGACTCGAGCCATAACCCTCAGTGTTTGAAAAGAAAAAGAAAGAACTCATCATCTTTAGCCCATTTTGCTGTGCCAGAGCACGCCACGCAGCCAGGTGATCTTCCTCTTGATTGTCGTTCCAAGCTACCGTAGCAGGCCATTCAACAGGGCTACTGTCGAGATTTCCCAAGCCAAGCAGATTCCCCTTCTCGGCGAGGCGCAGCTGCCTAGTCGATACAGCCCCAGGCACTGGTGCTCCTGAGGGCTGCGGCGACACCCAGGTCTACACTGGTGGGGGGTCACTCTGGGCTTCAGTGCCCTGCCAGTGGGCCCTACTTGGGAATATGTGCTCCTGCATGGGGTGGAGTGGGTTTCAGGCGTGGCCTCCCTCCACAGGCCTCTTCTGTCCCTTTGGCTGAAGCAGAGCCTGGCACTGGGGTTTTGCGCCTGCGCGGGAGACTTGAGTCTCTGGACGGGCCCCGTGCCAGCTGGGACCTGAGCCTCAGCACGCTCGCATCACCTACGCTCAGCTTCCTTGCACTTGCCCAGGTCAGCTAAGGGGGAGGAGAGGATGGTCCTCAGCAGAGCGGGAAGCAACAGTGCCGACACCGGCCCGCGGTAGAACCGCCTCCAAAAGCCCTGTGGGATCGAATCCCCCTCTCGCTCCAGCCCGCTGCCTCCACCCCTCCCCGCCCCCTCTTCTCGGGGCGCCCAGCCGGCGCCGGGGGGCACGCTCTGTGCGTCTCGCGCCGCCCTAGCCCGCTCTCTGCCGCCCTCCGAGCCAGCCGGGTGCAGGGCGCAGGCGCCCCGGCAGGCCGGGCCCGCCACGCCCCTCACCGCCCAGGCACGCAGGCGCCCCAACACCCCGCCCCCGGCAGCCTCGCCCCGCCCCCGCCCCGCCTACGTTGCTCTGGAGACCGTGGCCGCTGGCGGGAGGGGCCCAGGGCGGGGAGTGGGAAGACAGTTGTGGTGAGGGGGCGATTTCTCCACTCGGGAGGTGTCCCCAGTGGTAGTGCCGGCACACATGCGGCCATTAGACATCCTACCGAAACCCACCCAACGCACTTGCGGCAGCGTGTCCACTGCCAGGGAAACTCACGCGCTGCGGGGAGCGGGGTTCCCAAATGGACACACCCAATGCCTCCAAGAGCACACGGAGAGGGAAACGGACTTGGCCCAGTGGTTAGGGCGTCAGCCTACCACACGGGAGGTCCGCGGTTCAAACCCCGGGCCTCCTTGACCCGTGTCGAGCTGGCCCATGCGCAGTACTGATGCGCGCAAGGAGTGCCGCGCCACGCAGCCGTGTCCCCCCGCGTAGGGGAGCCGCACGATGAAGGGGAGCGCCCCGTAAGGAGAGCCTCCCAGCGCCAAACAAAGTGCAGCCTGCCCAGGAATGGCGCCGCCCACACTTCCCGTGCTGCTGACGACAGAGAGAAGCGGACAGAGAAACAGGACGCAGCAAATAGACACAGAGAACACACAACCGGGGGAGGGGGGGGAAATGAAACCAATAAATAAATCTTTAAAAAAGAATAAAATAATATGAAAGGGGCCACGGGGAGGAAAGGGGTCGCTGACGTGGGAGGAGCCTGCTGGGTCGGGGCTGGGCAAGAAGAGAACCTCTGCTACGGTGTCCTGGACAGTGGTTTTCTCATCTAGGTCTGATGAAAAGAAAAGAGACAGCTGCAGCTCCAGGAACAAGAAAGCGGCTCTGGTGCGGAAAGTCAGAGCCCAAACCACCACCGCTAGGGGCCGCTGTTGGATAAGAATTGTTCCTAACTCCCCCCTCCCCCCCATCCCACATCCTGGAGGGCAGGGGGCTGGATTCCAAGGTAGGGGGAGGGGCAGGGCCCCTTGCAGAAGGGGCCGTGGGGGAGGGGACCCCTGGGCCAGACCTGTGACCGATGTGAGACCCTGTGTCCATGCGACAGCTCACCTGGTCCAGGCCAAGAGTCTGGGTTGGGCCAGGCTGCCGGGTCCCTCTTAAGAGCGGGGGTTCCTCGCCAACCAGACTCCCCGAGGCCTCGTCAAGCGGGGGCCTACCTGGGGCCGGCGTTGCCCTGCAGGTCTGTCCCACGGCAATGGTCAGAGGCGTGCTGACTCCCATCGCCGTCACCTCCACCTTTTGGTCATGGGAAAACTGGCCTTTCCCCCCCCCCGGGGGCCTGAGGAGACCTAAGGCCTTGGCTGCCTGCCAGGCCTGGAGAGGCCTGTCTCCCAGAGAGGAGAGGCTCAGAGGCTTCCCCTTCCTTGTCATGACCACTGTCTCTCTGGGTTTCTTTTCCGGGAGGAGAGGGGCCCCTGAGCCCCCAGACGACCGGTAGCCATGAGCCTGCCCTTTCTCCTCTCGCCCTCCTTCTTGGTACCGTACGAGTGAACGCTTCTCTTTTCTCCGGGTTCGGGGGACCCACAACGAAGCTGCTTACCTACTGGGTGGTGAGACTTTGCAGTGGAAAGCATTTCTGCTCACTTGAGGCACTGTCTGCGGTCAAGTGGGCTTACGGGTCCGTGTGTTCCGTGTACCAGGTACACGATAAGCAGCCATCGTGCCCGTCAAAAGCGGCTGTATGGGTGGTTTTGGCTTTGACTCGAGCCATAACCCTCAGTGTTTGAAAAGAAAAAGAAAGAACTCATCATCTTTAGCCCATTTTGCTGTGCCAGAGCACGCCACGCAGCCAGGTGATCTTCCTCTTGATTGTCGTTCCAAGCTACCGTAGCAGGCCATTCAACAGGGCTACTGTCGAGATTTCCCAAGCCAAGCAGATTCCCCTTCTCGGCGAGGCGCAGCTGCCTAGTCGATACAGCCCCAGGCACTGGTGCTCCTGAGGGCTGCGGCGACACCCAGGTCTACACTGGTGGCGGGTGGCTCTGGGCTTCAGTGCCCTGCCAGTGGGCCCTACTTGGGAATATGTGCTCCTGCATGGGGTGGAGTGGGTTTGAGGCGTGGCCTCCCTCCACAGGCCTCTTCTGTCCCTTTGGCTGAAGCAGAGCCTGGCACTGGGGTTTTGCGCCTGCGCGGGAGACTTGAGTCTCTGGACGGGCCCCGTGCCAGCTGGGACCTGAGCCTCAGCACGCTCGCATCACCTACGCTCAGCTTCCTTGCACTTGCCCAGGTCAGCTAAGGGGGAGGAGAGGATGGTCCTCAGCAGAGCGGGAAGCAACAGTGCCGACACCGGCCCGCGGTAGAACCGCCTCCAAAAGCCCTGTGGGATCGAATCCCCCTCTCGCTCCAGCCCGCTGCCTCCACCCCTCCCGCCCCCTCTTCTCGGGGCGCCCAGCCGGCGCCGGGGGGCACGCGCTGTGCGTCTCGCGCCGCCCTAGCCCGCTCTCTGCCGCCCTCCGAGCCAGCCGGGTGCAGGGCGCAGGCGCCCCGGCAGGCCGGGCCCGCCACGCCCCTCACCGCCCAGGCACGCAGGCGCCCCAACACCACGCCCCCGGCAGCCTCGCCCCGCCCCCGCCCCACCTACGTTGCTCTGGAGACCGTGGCCGCTGGCGGGAGGGGCCCAGGGCGGGGAGTGGGAAGACAGTTGTGGTGAGGGGGCGATTTCTCCACTCGGGAGGTGTCCCCAGTGGTAGTGCCGGCACACATGCGGCCAGTAGACATCCTACCGAAACCCACCCAACGCACTTGCGGCAGCGTGTCCACTGCCAGGGAAACTCACGCGCTGCGGGGAGCGGGGTTCCCAAATGGACACACCCAATGCCCCCAAGAGCACACGGAGAGGGAAACGGACTTGGCCCAGTGGTTAGGGCGTCAGCCTACCACAGGGGAGGTCCGCGGTTCAAACCCCGGGCCTCCTTGACCCGTGTCGAGCTGGCCCATGCGCAGTGCTGATGCGCGCAAGGAGTGCCGCGCCACGCAGCCGTGTCCCCCGCGTAGGGGAGCCGCACGATGAAGGGGAGCGCCCCGTAAGGAGAGCCTCCCAGCGCCAAACAAAGTGCAGCCTGCCCAGGAATGGCGCCGCCCACACTTCCCGTGCTGCTGACGACAGAGAGAAGCGGACAGAGAAACAGGACGCAGCAAATAGACACAGAGAACACACAACCGGGGGAGGGGGGGGAAATTAAACCAATAAATAAATCTTTAAAAAAGAATAAAATAATATGAAAGGGGCCACGGGGAGGAAAGGGGTCGCTGACGTGGGAGGAGCCTGCTGGGTCGGGGCTGGGCAAGAAGAGAACCTCTGCTATGGTGTCCTGGACAGTGGTTTTCTCATCTAGGTCTGATGAAAAGAAAAGAGACAGCTGCAGCTCCAGGAACAAGAAAGCGGCTCTGGTGCGGAAAGTCAGAGCCCAAACCACCACCGCTAGGGGCCGCTGTTGGATAAGAATTGTTCCTAACTCCCCCCCTCCCCCCCATCCCCCGTCCTGGAGGGCAGGGGGCTGGATTCCAAGGCAGGGGGAGGGGCAGGGCCCCTTGCAGAAGGGGCCGTGGGGGAGGGGGACCCCTGGGCCAGACCTGTGACCGATGTGAGACCCTGTGTCCATGCGACAGCTCACCTGGTCCAGGCCAAGAGTCTGGGTTGGGCCAGGCTGCCGGGTCCCTCTTAAGAGCGGGGGTTCCTCGCCAACCAGACTCCCCGAGGCCTCGTCAAGCGGGGGCCTACCTGGGGCCGGCGTTGCCCTGCAGGTCTGTCCCACGGCAATGGTCAGAGGCGTGCTGACTCCCATCGCCGTCACCTCCACCTTTTGGTCATGGGAAAACTGGCCTTTCCCCCCCCCCCCGGGGGCCTGAGGAGACCTAAGGCCTTGGCTGCCTGCCAGGCCTGGAGAGGCCTGTCTCCTAGAGAGGAGAGGCTCAGAGGCTTCCCCTTCCTTGTCAATGACCACTGTCTCTCTGGGTTTCTTTTCCGGGAGGAGAGGGGCCCCTGAGCCCCCAGACGACCGGTGGCCATGAGCCTGCCCTTTCTCCTCTCGCCCTCCTTCTTGGTACCGTACGAGTGAACGCTTCTCTTTTCTCCGGGTTCGGGGGACCCACAACGAAGCTGCTTACCTACTGGGTGGTGAGACTTTGCAGTGGAAAGCATTTCTGCTCACTTGAGGCACTGTCTGCGGTCAAGTGGGCTTACGGGTCCGTGTGTTCCGTGTACCAGGTACACGATAAGCAGCCATCGTGCCCGTCAAAAGCGGCTGTATGGGTGGTTTTGGCTTTGACTCGAGCCATAACCCTCAGTGTTTGAAAAGAAAAAGAAAGAACTCATCATCTTTAGCCCATTTTGCTCTGCCAGAGCACGCCACGCAGCCAGGTGATCTTCCTCTTGATTGTCGTTCCAAGCTACCGTAGCAGGCCATTCAACAGGGCTACTGTCGAGATTTCCCAAGCCAAGCAGATTCCCCTTCTCGGCGAGGCGCAGCTGCCTAGTCGATACAGCCCCAGGCACTGGTGCTCCTGAGGGCTGCGGCGACACCCAGGTCTACACTGGTGGCGGGTGGCTCTGGGCTTCAGTGCCCTGCCAGTGGGCCCTACTTGGGAATATGTGCTCCTGCATGGGGTGGAGTGGGTTTCAGGCGTGGCCTCCCTCCACAGGCCTCTTCTGTCCCTTTGGCTGAAGCCGAGCCTGGCACTGGGGTTTTGCGCCTGCGCGGGAGACTTGAGTCTCTGGACGGGCCCCGTGCCAGCTGGGACCTGAGCCTCAGCACGCTCGCATCACCTACGCTCAGCTTCCTTGCACTTGCCCAGGTCAGCTAAGGGGGGAAGGAGAGGATGGTCCTCAGCAGAGCGGGAAGCAACAGTGCCGACACCGGCCCGCGGTAGAACCGCCTCCAAAAGCCCTGTGGGATCGAATCCCCCTCTCGCTCCAGCCCGCTGCCTCCACCCCGCCCCGCCCCCTCTTCTCGGGGCGCCCAGCCGGCGCCGGGGGGCACGCGCTGTGCGTCTCGCGCCGCCCTAGCCCGCTCTCTGCCGCCCTCCGAGCCAGCCGGGTGCAGGGCGCAGGCGCCCCGGCAGGCCGGGCCCGCCACGCCCTCACCGCCCAGGCACGCAGGCGCCCCACCACCCCGCCCCCGGCAGCCTCGCCCCGCCCCCGCCCCGCCTCCGTTGCTCTGGAGACCCTGGCCGCAGGCGGGAGGGGCCCAGGGCGGGGAGTGGGAAGACAGTTGTGGTGAGGGGGCGATTTCTCCACTCGGGAGGTGTCCCCAGTGGTAGTGCCGGCACACATGCGGCCATTAGACATCCTACCGAAACCCACCCAACGCACTTGCGGGAGCGTGTCCACTGCCAGGGAAACTCACGCGCTGCGGGGAGCGGGGTTCCCAAATGGACACACCCAATGCCCGCAAGAGCACACGGAGAGGGAAACGGACTTGGCCCAGTGGTTAGGGCGTCAGCCTACCACACGGGAGGTCCGCGGTTCAAACCCCGGGCCTCCTTGACCCGTGTCGAGCTGGCCCATGCGCAGTGCTGATGCGCGCAAGGAGTGCCGCGCCACGCAGCCGTGTCCCCCGCGTAGGGGAGCCGCACGATGAAGGGGAGCGCCCCGTAAGGAGAGCCTCCCAGCGCCAAACAAAGTGCAGCCTGCCCAGGAATGGCGCCGCCCACACTTCCCGTGCTGCTGACGACAGAGAGAAGCGGACAGAGAAAGAGGACGCAGCAAATAGACACAGAGAACACACAACCGGGGGAGGGGGGGGAAATTAAACCAATAAATAAATCTTTAAAAAAGAATAAAATAATATGAAAGGGGCCACGGGGAGGAAAGGGGTGGCTGACGTGGGAGGAGCCTGCTGGGTCGGGGCTGGGCAAGAAGAGAACCTCTGCTATGGTGTCCTGGACAGTGGTTTTCTCATCTAGGTCTGATGAAAAGAAAAGAGACAGCTGCAGCTCCAGGAACAAGAAAGCGGCTCTGGTGCGGAAAGTCAGAGCCCAAACCACCACCGCTAGGGGCCGCTGTTGGATAAGAATTGTTCCTAACTCCCCCCTCCCCCCCATCCCCCGTCCTGGAGGGCAGGGGGCTGGATTCCAAGGCAGGGGGAGGGGCAGGGCCCCTTGCAGAAGGGGCCGTGGGGGAGGGGACCCCTGGGCCATACCTGTGACCGATGTGAGACCCTGTGTCCATGCGACAGCTCACCTGGTCCAGGCCAAGAGTCTGGGTTGGGCCAGGCTGCCGGGTCCCTCTTAAGAGCGGGGGTTCCTCGCCAACCAGACTCCCCGAGGCCTCGTCAAGCGGGGGCCTACCGGGGGCCGGCGTTGCCCTGCAGGTCTGTCCCACGGCAATGGTCAGAGGCGTGCTGACTCCCATCGCCGTCACCTCCACCTTTTGGTCATGGGAAAACTGGCCTTTCCCCCCCCCCCGGGGGCCTGAGGAGACCTAAGGCCTTGGCTGCCTGCCAGGCCTGGAGAGGCCTGTCTCCCAGAGAGGAGAGGCTCAGAGGCTTCCCCTTCCTTGTCAATGACCACTGTCTCTCTGGGTTTCTTTTCCGGGAGGAGAGGGGCCCCTGAGCCCCCAGACGACCGTGGCCATGAGCCTGCCCTTTCTCCTCTCGCCCTCCTTCTTGGTACCGTACGAGTGAACGCTTCTCTTTTCTCCGGGTTCGGGGGACCCACAACGAAGCTGCTTACCTACTGGGTGGTGAGACTTTGCAGTGGAAAGCATTTCTGCTCACTTGAGGCACTGTCTGCGGTCAAGTGGGCTTACGGGTCCGTGTGTTCCGTGTACCAGGTACACGATAAGCAGCCATCGTGCCCGTCAAAAGCGGCTGTATGGGTGGTTTTGGCTTTGACTCGAGCCATAACCCTCAGTGTTTGAAAAGAAAAAGAAAGAACTCATCATCTTTAGCCCATTTTGCTCTGCCAGAGCACGCCACGCAGCCAGGTGATCTTCCTCTTGATTGTCGTTCCAAGCTACCGTAGCAGGCCATTCAACAGGGCTACTGTCGAGATTTCCCAAGCCAAGCAGATTCCCCTTCTCGGCGAGGCGCAGCTGCCTAGTCGATACAGCCCCAGGCACTGGTGCTCCTGAGGGCTGCGGCGACACCCAGGTCTACACTGGTGGCGGGTGGCTCTGGGCTTCAGTGCCCTGCCAGTGGGCCCTACTTGGGAATATGTGCTCCTGCATGGGGTGGAGTGGGTTTCAGGCGTGGCCTCCCTCCACAGGCCTCTTCTGTCCCTTTGGCTGAAGCCGAGCCTGGCACTGGGGTTTTGCGCCTGCGCGGGAGACTTGAGTCTCTGGACGGGCCCCGTGCCAGCTGGGACCTGAGCCTCAGCACGCTCGCATCACCTACGCTCAGCTTCCTTGCACTTGCCCAGGTCAGCTAAGGGGGAGGAGAGGATGGTCCTCAGCAGAGCGGGAAGCAACAGTGCCGACACCGGCCCGCGGTAGAACCGCCTCCAAAAGCCCTGTGGGATCGAATCCCCCTCTCGCTCCAGCCCGCTGCCTCCACCCCGCCCCGCCCCCTCTTCTCGGGGCGCCCAGCCGGCGCCGGGGGGCACGCGCTGTGCGTCTCGCGCCGCCCTAGCCCCGCTCTCTGCCGCCCTCCGAGCCAGCCGGGTGCAGGGCGCAGGCGCCCCGGCAGGCCGGGCCCGCCACGCCCCTCACCGCCCAGGCACGCAGGCGCCCCACCACCCCGCCCCCGGCAGCCTCGCCCCGCCCCCGCCCCGCCTCCGTTGCTCTGGAGACCCTGGCCGCTGGCGGGAGGGGCCCAGGGCGGGGAGTGGGAAGACAGTTGTGGTGAGGGGGCGATTTCTCCACTCGGGAGGTGTCCCCAGTGGTAGTGCCGGCACACATGCGGCCATTAGACATCCTACCGAAACCCACCCAACGCACTTGCGGGAGCGTGTCCACTGCCAGGGAAACTCACGCGCTGCGGGGAGCGGGGTTCCCAAATGGACACACCCAATGCCCGCAAGAGCACACGGAGAGGGAAACGGACTTGGCCCAGTGGTTAGGGCGTCAGCCTACCACACGGGAGGTCCGCGGTTCAAACCCCGGGCCTCCTTGACCCGTGTCGAGCTGGCCCATGCGCAGTGCTGATGCGCGCAAGGAGTGCCGCGCCACGCAGCCATGTCCCCCGCGTAGGGGAGCCGCACGATGAAGGGGAGCGCCCCGTAAGGAGAGCCTCCCAGCGCCAAACAAAGTGCAGCCTGCCCAGGAATGGCGCCGCCCACACTTCCCGTGCTGCTGACGACAGAGAGAAGCGGACAGAGAAACAGGACGCAGCAAATAGACACAGAGAACACACAACCGGGGGGAGGGGGGGGGGAATGAAACCAATAAATAAATCTTTAAAAAAGAATAAAATAATATGAAAGGGGCCACGGGGAGGAAAGGGGTCGCTGACGTGGGAGGAGCCTGCTGGGTCGGGGCTGGGCAAGAAGAGAACCTCTGCTATGGTGTCCTGGACAGTGGTTTTCTCATCTAGGTCTGATGAAAAGAAAAGAGACAGCTGCAGCTCCAGGAACAAGAAAGCGGCTCTGGTGCGGAAAGTCAGAGCCCAAACCACCACCGCTAGGGGCCGCTGTTGGATAAGAATTGTTCCTAACTCCCCCCTCCCCCCCATCCCCCGTCCTGGAGGGCAGGGGGCTGGATTCCAAGGCAGGGGGAGGGGCAGGGCCCCTTGCAGAAGGGGCCGTGGGGGAGGGGACCCCTGGGCCAGACCTGTGACCGATGTGAGACCCTGTGTCCATGCGACAGCTCACCTGGTCCAGGCCAAGAGTCTGGGTTGGGCCAGGCTGCCGGGTCCCTCTTAAGAGCGGGGGTTCCTCGCCAACCAGACTCCCCGAGGCCTCGTCAAGCGGGGGGCCTACCTGGGGCCGGCGTTGCCCTGCAGGTCTGTCCCACGGCAATGGTCAGAGGCGTGCTGACTCCCATCGCCGTCACCTCCACCTTTTGGTCATGGGAAAACTGGCCTTTCCCCCCCCCCCGGGGGCCTGAGGAGACCTAAGGCCTTGGCTGCCTGCCAGGCCTGGAGAGGCCTGTCTCCCAGAGAGGAGAGGCTCAGAGGCTTCCCCTTCCTTGTCAATGACCACTGTCTCTCTGGGTTTCTTTTCCGGGAGGAGAGGGGCCCCTGAGCCCCCAGACGACCGGTAGCCATGAGCCTGCCCTTTCTCCTCTCGCCCTCCTTCTTGGTACCGTACGAAGTGAACGCTTCTCTTTTCTCCGGGTTCGGGGGACCCACAACGAAGCTGCTTACCTACTGGTTGGTGAGACTTTGCAGTGGAAAGCATTTCTGCTCACTTGAGGCACTGTCT
>NC_080701.1:36242520-36307232 GCF_030445035.2 Dasypus novemcinctus | reverse complement strand
TTCGCCCAGAAAAGAAACGCAGAGAAAGAGAGGTCATTGACAAGGGAGAGGGAAGACTCCGGGCCTGTCCTCTCCGGGAGACAGGTGTCTGGAGGCCTGGCCGGGAGCCCGGGCCGAGGCCCGCAGGCCACCGGTGGGAAAGGCCCGGGTTGCCCTGACAAAAGGTGGAGGTGACGGCGATGGAGACAGCCTGTCTGTGACCATTGCCGTGGGAGAGACCTGCAGGGCACCGCCGGCCGGCCCTAGGTAGGCCCCCGCTGGAGGAGGCCTCGGGGACTTTGGTTGGCGAGGAAACCCCCTCTTGGGGGGGGGGAGGGGGGGCCTGGCAGGCCGGCCCGGCCCAGACCCTCGGCCTGGGCCAGGTGAGCTATGGCATGGAGAGGGGTCTCTCCAGCAGCCCCAGATCTGCCCTGGCTCCCTTCCCCCACAGCCCCTTCTGCAAGGGGCCCTGCCCCTCCCCCTGCCTTAGAACTCAGCCCTCTGGCCTCCAGCGAGCGTGAGGAAGGAACTATTCCTATCCAACAGTGGCCCCTAGCGGTGGAAGTTTTGGCTCAGACTTTGGGCAACGGAGCCGCTCTCTTGTTCCTGGAGCTTCTTCAGGCCCTTGGCTTTTCACCAGACAGACGGGAGGGAACAACTGTCCAGGACAGCGTAGCAGAGCTTCTCTCCTAGCCCAGTCCCCACCCAGCAGGCTCCACCCACGTCGGCGACCCCTTCCGTCGCGTCCCCGTGGCCTCCTGGTGGCACTCGGTGTAAACATTTTGGAACCCCGCTTCCCCCAGCGCTGGAGGTTTTCCTGCCAGTGGACGCGCTCCCCGAAGGGCATTGGGTGGGTTTTCGGCCGGATGCCTATTGGCCGCATCTGTCCCGGCACTGGCACTGGGGACAACTCCCGAGGGGGGCGGAAAACGCGCCCCGCCCCCATCCATCACAACCGTCTTCCCACTCCCGGCCTCGGGCGGCTCCCGCCAGTGGCCACCGTCTCCAGAGCAACCGGGCGGGCGGGCGGGGCGGGGTCGGGGCGAGTGTGCCGGGGGCGGGTGTGGGGGGCGCCTGCGCGCCAGGGCGGCGGTGGGCGTGGCCGGCCCAGCGGGCTGGGGCGCCTGCGCTTTGGTCCCGGCACGGCGGGCGTCGGAGAGCGGTCTAGGGCGGCGCGGGAGGCCTAGCGCTTGCCCACCCCCACCCCCACCCCCACCGCCACCCCGGGCGCCGGCCGGGCGCCCCGACAGGAGGGGGTGGGGCGGAGGCAGCGGATGGAGCGAGAGGGGGCTTAGATCCCACAGGGCTGTCGGACGCGGCTCTCCCGCTGGCAGGTGTCGGCACTTTTGTTTCCCTCCGCGGTGAGGACCGCCTTCTCCTGCCCCTCAGCTGACCTGGGCCGGTCCAACGAACCTGAGCGCAGGTGTTGCACCTGGGCTGAGGCTCAGGTCCCAGCTGGCACGGGGCCTGTCCAGAGACATGCAGAGGCCTGTCTCCTGAGCATGCACGCACCCAGTGCCAGGCTCAGCCGCAGCCAAAGTGACAGAAGAAGAGGCATGTGTAGAGAGGCCCCCCTGCAACCGGCTCCCCCCTCCCCGTGCAAGAGCACGGATTCCCAAGTAGGGCCCACTGGCAGGGCACTGAGGCCCGGAGCCACCTGCCATCAGCAGCGTAGTCCTGGGTGTCCCCGCAGCCCTCAGGAGCACCGGGGCCTGGGGCCTGATCCACTAGGCAGCTGCGCCTCGGCGAGAAGGGCTCTCTGCTTCGGTTCGGAAATCTTGACAGTATCCCTGCGGCATTGCCCGCTATGGTAGCTTGGAACGGCAATCAATAGGAAAATCACCTGGTGGCGTGGCGTGCTCTGGCAGAGCGAAATGTGCTTAAGGTGATGGGTTCTCACTTTTTTTTCCCCCTCCCCAAAAACGGACGGTTACGACTCGAGGCAATGCCCAAACAACCCACACGTCCGCTTTGGACGGTCACGATGGCCGCTTAGAATGTACCCGGTCCATGGAACACCTGGACCTGTCAGCCCACTTGACCGCAGTGCCTGCCTCAAGTGAGCAGAAATGATTTCCACGCAAGTGTCTCACCACCCAATAGGTAAGCAGTTTCGTTGTGCGTCCCCCGCCCCAGAGCCGAGAGAAATGCTCTCGTTCGTTCGTAGGGTCCCAGAAAGGAGGGCGAGAGGAGAAAGGGCAGGCTGATTGCTCAGAGTCGTCGGGGTGCTCTGGGGCCCCTCTCGCCCCAGAAAAGAAACGCAGAGAAAGAGAGGTCATTGACAAGGGAGAGGGAAGACTCCGGGCCTGTCCTCTCCGGGAGACAGGTGTCTGGAGGCCTGGCCGGGAGCCCGGGCCGAGGCCCGCAGGCCACCGGTGGGAAAGGCCCGGGTTGCCCTGACAAAAGGTGGAGGTGACGGCGATGGGAGACAGCCTGTCTGTGACCATTGCCGTGGGAGAGACCTGCAGGGCACCGCCGGCCGGCCCTAGGTAGGCCCCGGCTGGAGGAGGCCTCGGGGACTTTGGTTGGCGAGGAAACCCCCTCTTGGGGGGGGGGAGGGGGGGCCTGGCAGGCCGGCCCGGCCCAGACCCTCGGCCTGGGCCAGGTGAGCTATGGCATGGAGAGGGGGCTCTCCCAGCAGCCCCAGATCTGCCCCAGGGCTCCCTTCCCCCACAGCCCCTTCTGCAAGGGGCCCTGCCCCTCCCCCTGCCTTAGAACTCAGCCCTCTGGCCTCCAGCGAGCGTGAGGAAGGAACTATTCCTATCCAACAGTGGCCCCTAGCGGTGGAAGTTTTGGCTCAGACTTTGGGCAACGGAGCCGCTCTCTTGTTCCTGGAGCTTCTTCAGGCCCTTGGCTTTTCACCAGACAGACGGGAGGGAACAACTGTCCAGGACAGCGTAGCAGAGCTTCTCTCCTAGCCCAGTCCCCACCCAGCAGGCTCCACCCACGTCGGCGACCCCTTCCGTCGCGTCCCCGTGGCCTCCTGGTGGCACTCGGTGTAAACATTTTGGAACCCCGCTTCCCCCAGCGCTGGAGGTTTTCCTGCCAGTGGACGCGCTCCCCGAAGGGCGTTGGGTGGGTTTCGGCCGGATGCCTATTGGCCGCATCTGTCCCGGCACTGGCACTGGGGACAACTCCCGAGGGGGGCGGAAAACGCGCCCCGCCCCCATCCATCACAACCGTCTTCCCACTCCCGGCCTCGGGCGGCTCCCGCCAGTGGCCACCGTCTCCAGAGCAACCGGGCGGGCGGGCGGGGCGGGGTCGGGGCGAGTGTGCCGGGGGCGGGTGTGGGGGGGCGCCTGCGCGCCAGGGCGGCGGTGGGCGTGGCCGGCCCAGCGGGCTGGGGCGCCTGCGCTTTGGTCCCGGCACGGCGGGCGTCGGAGAGCGGTCTAGGGCGGCGCGGGAGGCCTAGCGCTTGCCCACCCCCACCCCCACCCCCACCGCCACCCCGGGCGCCGGCCGGGCGCCCCGACAGGAGGGGGTGGGGCGGAGGCAGCGGATGGAGCGAGAGGGGGCTTAGGCTGTCGGACGCGGCTCTCCCGCTGGCAGGTGTCGGCACTTTTGTTTCCCTCCGCGGTGAGGACCGCCTTCTCCTGCCCCTCAGCTGACCTGGGCCGGTCCAACGAACCTGAGCGCAGGTGTTGCACCTGGGCTGAGGCTCAGGTCCCAGCTGGCACGGGGCCTGTCCAGAGACATGCAGAGGCCTGTCTCCTGAGCATGCACGCACCCAGTGCCAGGCTCAGCCGCAGCCAAAGTGACAGAAGAAGAGGCATGTGTAGAGAGGCCCCCCTGCAACCGGCTCCCCCCTCCCCGTGCAAGAGCACGGATTCCCAAGTAGGGCCCACTGGCAGGGCACTGAGGCCCGGAGCCACCTGCCATCAGCAGCGTAGTCCTGGGTGTCCCCGCAGCCCTCAGGAGCACCGGGGCCTGGGGCCTGATCCACTAGGCAGCTGCGCCTCGGCGAGAAGGGCTCTCTGCTTCGGTTCGGAAATCTTGACAGTATCCCTGCGGCATTGCCCGCTATGGTAGCTTGGAACGGCAATCAATAGGAAAATCACCTGGTGGCGTGGCGTGCTCTGGCAGAGCGAAATGTGCTTAAGGTGATGGGTTCTCACTTTTTTTTCCCCCTCCCCAAAAACGGACGGTTACGACTCGAGGCAATGCCCAAACAACCCACACGTCCGCTTTGGACGGTCACGATGGCCGCTTAGAATGTACCCGGTCCATGGAACACCTGGACCTGTCAGCCCACTTGACCGCAGTGCCTGCCTCAAGTGAGCAGAAATGATTTCCACGCAAGTGTCTCACCACCCAATAGGTAAGCAGTTTCGTTGTGCGTCCCCCGGCCCCAGAGCCGAGAGAAATGCTCTCGTTCGTTCGTAGGGTCCCAGAAAGGAGGGCGAGAGGAGAAAGGGCAGGCTGATTGCTCAGAGTCGTCGGGGTGCTCTGGGGCCCCTCTCGCCCCAGAAAAGAAACGCAGAGAAAGAGAGGTCATTGACAAGGGAGAGGGAAGACTCCGGGCCTGTCCTCTCCGGGGAGACAGGTGTCTGGAGGCCTGGCCGGGAGCCCGGGCCGAGGGCCCGCAGGCCACCGGTGGGAAAGGCCCGGGTTGCCCTGACAAAAGGTGGAGGTGACGGCGATGGGAGACAGCCTGTCTGTGACCATTGCCGTGGCAGAGACCTGAAGGGCACCGCCGGCCGGGCCCTAGGTAGGCCCCCGCTGGAGGAGGCCTCGGGGACTTTGGTTGGCGAGGAAACCCCCTCTTGGGGGGGGGGGGAGGGGGGGCCTGGCAGGCCGGCCCGGCACAGACCCTCGGCCTGGGCCAGGTGAGCTATGGCATGGAGAGGGGGCTCTCCCAGCAGCCCCAGATCTGCCCCAGGGCTCCCTTCCCCCACAGCCCCTTCTGCAAGGGGCCCTGCCCCTCCCCCTGCCTTAGAACTCAGCCCTCTGGCCTCCAGCGAGCGTGAGGAAGGAACTATTCCTATCCAACAGTGGCCCCTAGCGGTGGAAGTTTTGGCTCAGACTTTGGGCAACGGAGCCGCTCTCTTGTTCCTGGAGCTTCTTCAGGCCCTTGGCTTTTCCCCCAGACAGACGGGAGGGAACAACTGTCCAGGACAGCGTAGCAGAGCTTCTCTCCTAGCCCAGTCCCCACCCAGCAGGCTCCACCCACGTCGGCGACCCCTTCCGTCGCGTCCCCGTGGCCTCCTGGTGGCACTCGGTGTAAACATTTTGGAACCCCGCTTCCCCCCAGCGCTGGAGGTTTTCCTGCCAGTGGACGCGCTCCCCGAAGGGCATTGGGTGGGTTTCGGCCGGATGCCTATTGGCCGCATCTGTCCCGGCACTGGCACTGGGGACAACTCCCGAGGGGGGCGGAAAACGCGCCCCGCCCCCATCCATCACAACCGTCTTCCCACTCCCGGCCTCGGGCGGCTCCCGCCAGTGGCCACCGTCTCCAGAGCAACCGGGCGGGCGGGCGGGGGCGGGGTCGGGGCGAGTGTGCCGGGGGGGCGGGGTGTGGGGGGGCGCCTGCGCGCCAGGGCGGCGGTGGGCGTGGCCGGCCCAGCGGGCTGGGGCGCCTGCGCTTTGGTCCCGGCACGGCGGGCGTCGGAGAGCGGTCTAGGGCGGCGCGGGAGGCCTAGCGCTTGCCCACCCCCCACCCCCACCCCCACCGCCACCCCGGGCGCCGGCCGGGCGCCCCGACAGGAGGGGGTGGGGCGGAGGCAGCGGATGGAGCGAGAGGGGGCTTAGATCCCACAGGGCTGTCGGACGCGGCTCTCCCGCTGGCAGGTGTCGGCACTTTTGTTTCCCTCCGCGGTGAGGACCGCCTTCTCCTGCCCCTCAGCTGACCTGGGCCGGTCCAACGAACCTGAGCGCAGGTGTTGCACCTGGGCTGAGGCTCAGGTCCCAGCTGGCACGGGGCCTGTCCAGAGACATGCAGAGGCCTGTCTCCTGAGCATGCACGCACCCAGTGCCAGGCTCAGCCGCAGCCAAAGTGACAGAAGAAGAGGCATGTGTAGAGAGGCCCCCCTCCAACCGGCTCCCCCCTCCCCGTGCAAGAGCACGGATTCCCAAGTAGGGCCCACTGGCAGGGCACTGAGGCCCGGAGCCACCTGCCATCAGCAGCGTAGTCCTGGGTGTCCCCGCAGCCCTCAGGAGCACCGGGGCCTGGGGCCTGATCCCACTAGGCAGCTGCGCCTCGGCGAGAAGGGCTCTCTGCTTCGGTTCGGGAAATCTTGACAGTATCCCTGCGGCATTGCCCGCTATGGTAGCTTGGAACGGCAATCAATAGGAAAATCACCTGGTGGCGTGGCGTGCTCTGGCAGAGCGAAATGTGCTTAAGGTGATGGGTTCTCACTTTTTTTTCCCCCTCCCCAAAAACGGACGGTTACGACTCGAGGCAATGCCCAAACAACCCACACGTCCGCTTTGGACGGTCACGATGGCCGCTTAGAATGTACCCGGTCCATGGAACACCTGGACCTGTCAGCCCACTTGACCGCAGTGCCTGCCTCAAGTGAGCAGAAATGATTTCCACGCAAGTGTCTCACCACCCAATAGGTAAGCAGTTTCGTTGTGCGTCCCCCGGCCCCAGAGCCGAGAGAAATGCTCTCGTTCGTTCGTAGGGTCCCAGAAAGGAGGGCGAGAGGAGAAAGGGCAGGCTGATTGCTCAGAGTCGTCGGGGTGCTCTGGGGCCCCTCTCGCCCCAGAAAAGAAACGCAGAGAAAGAGAGGTCATTGACAAGGGAGAGGGAAGACTCCGGGCCTGTCCTCTCCGGGAGACAGGTGTCTGGAGGCCTGGCCGGGAGCCCGGGCCGAGGCCCGCAGGCCACCGGTGGGAAAGGCCCGGGTTGCCCTGACAAAAGGTGGAGGTGACGGCGATGGGAGACAGCCTGTCTGTGACCATTGCCGTGGGAGAGACCTGCAGGGCACCGCCGGCCGGCCCTAGGTAGGCCCCCACTGGAGGAGGCCTCAGGGACTTTGGTTGGCGAGGAAACCCCCTCTTGGGGGGGGGTGAAGGGGGGCCTGGCAGGCCGGCCCGGCCCAGACCCTCGGCCTGGGCCAGGTGAGCTATGGCATGGAGAGGGGGCTCTCCCAGCAGCCCCAGATCTGCCCCAGGGCTCCCTTCCCCCACAGCCCCTTCTGCAAGGGGCCCTGCCCCTCCCCCTGCCTTAGAACTCAGCCCTCTGGCCTCCAGCGAGCGTGAGGAAGGAACTATTCCTATCCAACAGTGGCCCCTAGCGGTGGAAGTTTTGGCTCAGACTTTGGGCAACGGAGCCGCTCTCTTGTTCCTGGAGCTTCTTCAGGCCCTTGGCCTTTCACCAGACAGACGGGAGGGAACAACTGTCCAGGACAGCGTAGCAGAGCTTCTCTCCTAGCCCAGTCCCCACCCAGCAGGCTCCACCCACGTCGGCGACCCCTTCCGTCGCGTCCCCGTGGCCTCCTGGTGGCACTCGGTGTAAACATTTTGGAACCCCGCTTCCCCCAGCGCTGGAGGTTTTCCTGCCAGTGGACGCGCTCCCCGAAGGGCATTGGGTGGGTTTCGGCCGGATGCCTATTGGCCGCATCTGTCCCGGCACTGGCACTGGGGACAACTCCCGAGGGGGGCGGAAAACGCGCCCCGCCCCCATCCATCACAACCGTCTTCCCACTCCCGGCCTCGGGCGGCTCCCGCCAGTGGCCACCGTCTCCAGAGCAACCGGGCGGGCGGGCGGGGCGGGGTCGGGGCGAGTGTGCCGGGGGCGGGTGTGGGGGGCGCCTGCGCGCCAGGGCGGCGGTGGGCGTGGCCGGCCCAGCGGGCTGGGGCGCCTGCGCTTTGGTCCCGGCACGGCGGGCGTCGGAGAGCGGTCTAGGGCGGCGCGGGAGGCCTAGCGCTTGCCCACCCCCACCCCCACCCCCACCGCCACCCCGGGCGCCGGCCGGGCGCCCCGACAGGAGGGGGTGGGGCGGAGGCAGCGGATGGAGCGAGAGGGGGCTTAGATCCCACAGGGCTGTCGGACGCGGCTCTCCCGCTGGCAGGTGTCGGCACTTTTGTTTCGCTCCGCGGTGAGGACCGCCTTCTCCTGCCCCTCAGCTGACCTGGGCCGGTCCAACGAACCTGAGCGCAGGTGTTGCACCTGGGCTGAGGCTCAGGTCCCAGCTGGCACGGGGCCTGTCCAGAGACATGCAGAGGCCTGTCTCCTGAGCATGCACGCACCCAGTGCCAGGCTCAGCCGCAGCCAAAGTGACAGAAGAAGAGGCATGTGTAGAGAGGCCCCCCTGCAACCGGCTCCCCCCTCCCCGTGCAAGAGCACGGATTCCCAAGTAGGGCCCACTGGCAGGGCACTGAGGCCCGGAGCCACCTGCCATCAGCAGCGTAGTCCTGGGTGTCCCCGCAGCCCTCAGGAGCACCGGGGCCTGGGGCCTGATCCACTAGGCAGCTGCGCCTCGGCGAGAAGGGCTCTCTGCTTCGGTTCGGAAATCTTGACAGTATCCCTGCGGCATTGCCCGCTATGGTAGCTTGGAACGGCAATCAATAGGAAAATCACCTGGTGGCGTGGCGTGCTCTGGCAGAGCGAAATGTGCTTAAGGTGATGGGTTCTCACTTTTTTTTCCCCCTCCCCAAAAACGGACGGTTACGACTCGAGGCAATGCCCAAACAACCCACACGTCCGCTTTGGACGGTCACGATGGCCGCTTAGAATGTACCCGGTCCATGGAACACCTGGACCTGTCAGCCCACTTGACCGCAGTGCCTGCCTCAAGTGAGCAGAAATGATTTCCACGCAAGTGTCTCACCACCCAATAGGTAAGCAGTTTCGTTGTGCGTCCCCCGGCCCCAGAGCCGAGAGAAATGCTCTCGTTCGTTCATAGGGTCCCAGAAAGGAGGGCGAGAGGAGAAAGGGCAGGCTGATTGCTCAGAGTCGTCGGGGTGCTCTGGGGCCCCTCTCGCCCCAGAAAAGAAACGCAGAGAAAGAGAGGTCATTGACAAGGGAGAGGGAAGACTCCGGGCCTGTCCTCTCCGGGAGACAGGTGTCTGGAGGCCTGGCCGGGAGCCCGGGCCGAGGCCCGCAGGCCACCGGTGGGAAAGGCCCGGGTTGCCCTGACAAAAGGTGGAGGTGACGGCGATGGGAGACAGCCTGTCTGTGACCATTGCCGTGGGAGAGACCTGCAGGGCACCGCCGGCCGGCCCTAGGTAGGCCCCCGCTGGAGGAGGCCTCGGGGACTTTGGTTGGCGAGGAAACCCCCTCTTGGGGGGGGGGGAGGGGGGGCCTGGCAGGCCGGCCCGGCCCAGACCCTCGGCCTGGGCCAGGTGAGCTATGGCATGGAGAGGGGTCTCTCCCAGCAGCCCCAGATCTGCCCCAGGGCTCCCTTCCCCCACAGCCCCTTCTGCAAGGGGCCCTGCCCCTCCCCCTGCCTTAGAACTCAGCCCTCTGGCCTCCAGCGAGCGTGAGGAAGGAACTATTCCTATCCAACAGTGGCCCCTAGCGGTGGAAGTTTTGGCTCAGACTTTGGGCAACGGAGCCGCTCTCTTGTTCCTGGAGCTTCTTCAGGCCCTTGGCTTTTCACCAGACAGACGGGAGGGAACAACTGTCCAGGACAGCGTAGCAGAGCTTCTCTCCTAGCCCAGTCCCCACCCAGCAGGCTCCACCCACGTCGGCGACCCCTTCCGTCGCGTCCCCGTGGCCTCCTGGTGGCACTCGGTGTAAACATTTTGGAACCCCGCTTCCCCCAGCGCTGGAGGTTTTCCTGCCAGTGGACGCGCTCCCCGAAGGGCATTGGGTGGGTTTCGGCCGGATGCCTATTGGCCGCATCTGTCCCGGCACTGGCACTGGGGACAACTCCCGAGGGGGGCGGAAAACGCGCCCCGCCCCCATCCATCACAACCGTCTTCCCACTCCCGGCCTCGGGCGGCTCCCGCCAGTGGCCACCGTCTCCAGAGCAACCGGGCGGGCGGGCGGGGCGGGGTCGGGGCGAGTGTGCCGGGGGCGGGTGTGGGGGGCGCCTGCGCGCCAGGGCGTCGGTGGGCGTGGCCGGCCCAGCGGGCTGGGGCGCCTGCGCTTTGGTCCCGGCACGGCGGGCGTCGGAGAGCGGTCTAGGGCGGCGCGGGAGGCCTAGCGCTTGCCCACCCCCACCCCCACCCCCACCGCCACCCCGGGCGCCGGCCGGGCGCCCCGACAGGAGGGGGTGGGGCGGAGGCAGCGGATGGAGCGAGAGGGGGCTTAGGTCCCACAGGGCTGTCGGACGCGGCTCTCCCGCTGGCAGGTGTCGGCACTTTTGTTTCCCTCCGCGGTGAGGACCGCCTTCTCCTGCCCCTCAGCTGACCTGGGCCGGTCCAACGAACCTGAGCGCAGGTGTTGCACCTGGGCTGAGGCTCAGGTCCCAGCTGGCACGGGGCCTGTCCAGAGACATGCAGAGGCCTGTCTCCTGAGCATGCACGCACCCAGTGCCAGGCTCAGCCGCAGCCAAAGTGACAGAAGAAGAGGCATGTGTAGAGAGGCCCCCCTCCAACCGGCTCCCCCCTCCACGTGCAAGAGCACGGATTCCCAAGTAGGGCCCACTGGCAGGGCACTGAGGCCCGGAGCCACCTGCCATCAGCAGCGTAGTCCTGGGTGTCCCCGCAGCCCTCAGGAGCACCGGGGCCTGGGGCCTGATCCACTAGGCAGCTGCGCCTCGGCGAGAAGGGCTCTCTGCTTCGGTTCGGAAATCTTGACAGTATCCCTGCGGCATTGCCCGCTATGGTAGCTTGGAACGGCAATCAATAGGAAAATCACCTGGTGGCGTGGCGTGCTCTGGCAGAGCGAAATGTGCTTAAGGTGATGGGTTCTCACTTTTTTTTCCCCCTCCCCAAAAACGGACGGTTACGACTCGAGGCAATGCCCAAACAACCCACACGTCCGCTTTGGACGGTCACGATGGCCGCTTAGAATGTACCCGGTCCATGGAACACCTGGACCTGTCAGCCCACTTGACCGCAGTGCCTGCCTCAAGTGAGCAGAAATGATTTCCACGCAAGTGTCTCACCACCCAATAGGTAAGCAGTTTCGTTGTGCGTCCCCCGGCCCCAGAGCCGAGAGAAATGCTCTCGTTCGTTCGTAGGGTCCCAGAAAGGAGGGCGAGAGGAGAAAGGGCAGGCTGATTGCTCAGAGTCGTCGGGGTGCTCTGGGGCCCCTCTCGCCCCAGAAAAGAAACGCAGAGAAAGAGAGGTCATTGACAAGGGAGAGGGAAGACTCCGGGCCTGTCCTCTCCGGGAGACAGGTGTCTGGAGGCCTGGCCGGGAGCCCGGGCCGAGGCCCGCAGGCCACCGGTGGGAAAGGCCCGGGTTGCCCTGACAAAAGGTGGAGGTGACGGCGATGGGAGACAGCCTGTCTGTGACCATTGCCGTGGGAGAGACCTGCAGGGCACCGCCGGCCGGCCCTAGGTAGGCCCCCGCTGGAGGAGGCCTCGGGGACTTTGGTTGGCGAGGAAACCCCCTCTTGGGGGGGGGGAGGGGGGGCCTGGCAGGCCGGCCCGGCCCAGACCCTCGGCCTGGGCCAGGTGAGCTATGGCATGGAGAGGGGGCTCTCCCAGCAGCCCCAGATCTGCCCCAGGGCTCCCTTCCCCCACAGCCCCTTCTGCAAGGGGCCCTGCCCCTCCCCCTGCCTTAGAACTCAGCCCTCTGGCCTCCAGCGAGCGTGAGGAAGGAACTATTCCTATCCAACAGTGGCCCCTAGCGGTGGAAGTTTTGGCTCAGACTTTGGGCAACGGAGCCGCTCTCTTGTTCCTGGAGCTTCTTCAGGCCCTTGGCTTTTCACCAGACAGACGGGAGGGAACAACTGTCCAGGACAGCGTAGCAGAGCTTCTCTCCTAGCCCAGTCCCCACCCAGCAGGCTCCACCCACGTCGGCGACCCCTTCCGTCGCGTCCCCGTGGCCTCCTGGTGGCACTCGGTGTAAACATTTTGGAACCCCGCTTCCCCCAGCGCTGGAGGTTTTCCTGCCAGTGGACGCGCTCCCCGAAGGGCATTGGGTGGGTTTCGGCCGGATGCCTATTGGCCGCATCTGTCCCGGCACTGGCACTGGGGACAACTCCCGAGGGGGGCGGAAAACGCGCCCCGCCCCCATCCATCACAACCGTCTTCCCACTCCCGGCCTCGGGCGGCTCCCGCCAGTGGCCACCGTCTCCAGAGCAACCGGGCGGGCGGGCGGGGCGGGGTCGGGGCGAGTGTGCCGGGGGCGGGTGTGGGGGGCGCCTGCGCGCCAGGGCGGCGGTGGGCGTGGCCGGCCCAGCGGGCTGGGGCGCCTGCGCTTTGGTCCCGGCACGGCGGGCGTCGGAGAGCGGTCTAGGGCGGCGCGGGAGGCCTAGCGCTTGCCCACCCCCACCCCCACCCCCACCGCCACCCCGGGCGCCGGCCGGGCGCCCCGACAGGAGGGGGTGGGGCGGAGGCAGCGGATGGAGCGAGAGGGGGCTTAGGTCCCACAGGGCTGTCGGACGCGGCTCTCCCGCTGGCAGGTGTCGGCACTTTTGTTTCCCTCCGCGGTGAGGACCGCCTTCTCCTGCCCCTCAGCTGACCTGGGCCGGTCCAACGAACCTGAGCGCAGGTGTTGCACCTGGGCTGAGGCTCAGGTCCCAGCTGGCACGGGGCCTGTCCAGAGACATGCAGAGGCCTGTCTCCTGAGCATGCACGCACCCAGTGCCAGGCTCAGCCGCAGCCAAAGTGACAGAAGAAGAGGCATGTGTAGAGAGGCCCCCCTGCAACCGGCTCCCCCCTCCCCGTGCAAGAGCACGGATTCCCAAGTAGGGCCCACTGGCAGGGCACTGAGGCCCGGAGCCACCTGCCATCAGCAGCGTAGTCCTGGGTGTCCCCGCAGCCCTCAGGAGCACCGGGGCCTGGGGCCTGATCCACTAGGCAGCTGCGCCTCGGCGAGAAGGGCTCTCTGCTTCGGTTCGGAAATCTTGACAGTATCCCTGCGGCATTGCCCGCTATGGTAGCTTGGAACGGCAATCAATAGGAAAATCACCTGGTGGCGTGGCGTGCTCTGGCAGAGCGAAATGTGCTTAAGGTGATGGGTTCTCACTTTTTTTTCCCCCTCCCCAAAAACGGACGGTTACGACTCGAGGCAATGCCCAAACAACCCACACGTCCGCTTTGGACGGTCACGATGGCCGCTTAGAATGTACCCGGTCCATGGAACACCTGGACCTGTCAGCCCACTTGACCGCAGTGCCTGCCTCAAGTGAGCAGAAATGATTTCCACGCAAGTGTCTCACCACCCAATAGGTAAGCAGTTTCGTTGTGCGTCCCCCGGCCCCAGAGCCGAGAGAAATGCTCTCGTTCGTTCGTAGGGTCCCAGAAAGGAGGGCGAGAGGAGAAAGGGCAGGCTGATTGCTCAGAGTCGTCGGGGTGCTCTGGGGCCCCTCTCGCCCCAGAAAAGAAACGCAGAGAAAGAGAGGTCATTGACAAGGGAGAGGGAAGACTCCGGGCCTGTCCTCTCCGGGAGACAGGTGTCTGGAGGCCTGGCCGGGAGCCCGGGCCGAGGCCCGCAGGCCACCGGTGGGAAAGGCCCGGGTTGCCCTGACAAAAGGTGGAGGTGACGGCGATGGGAGACAGCCTGTCTGTGACCATTGCCGTGGGAGAGACCTGCAGGGCACCGCCGGCCGGCCCTAGGTAGGCCCCCGCTGGAGGAGGCCTCGGGGACTTTGGTTGGCGAGGAAACCCCCTCTTGGGGGGGGGGAGGGGGGGCCTGGCAGGCCGGCCCGGCCCAGACCCTCGGCCTGGGCCAGGTGAGCTATGGCATGGAGAGGGGGCTCTCCCAGCAGCCCCAGATCTGCCCCAGGGCTCCCTTCCCCCACAGCCCCTTCTGCAAGGGGCCCTGCCCCTCCCCCTGCCTTAGAACTCAGCCCTCTGGCCTCCAGCGAGCGTGAGGAAGGAACTATTCCTATCCAACAGTGGCCCCTAGCGGTGGAAGTTTTGGCTCAGACTTTGGGCAACGGAGCCGCTCTCTTGTTCCTGGAGCTTCTTCAGGCCCTTGGCTTTTCACCAGACAGACGGGAGGGAACAACTGTCCAGGACAGCGTAGCAGAGCTTCTCTCCTAGCCCAGTCCCCACCCAGCAGGCTCCACCCACGTCGGCGACCCCTTCCGTCGCGTCCCCGTGGCCTCCTGGTGGCACTCGGTGTAAACATTTTGGAACCCCGCTTCCCCCAGCGCTGGAGGTTTTCCTGCCAGTGGACGCGCTCCCCGAAGGGCATTGGGTGGGTTTCGGCCGGATGCCTATTGGCCGCATCTGTCCCGGCACTGGCACTGGGGACAACTCCCGAGGGGGGCGGAAAACGCGCCCCGCCCCCATCCATCACAACCGTCTTCCCACTCCCGGCCTCGGGCGGCTCCCGCCAGTGGCCACCGTCTCCAGAGCAACCGGGCGGGCGGGCGGGGCGGGGTCGGGGCGAGTGTGCCGGGGGCGGGTGTGGGGGGCGCCTGCGCGCCAGGGCGGCGGTGGGCGTGGCCGGCCCAGCGGGCTGGGGCGCCTGCGCTTTGGTCCCGGCACGGCGGGCGTCGGAGAGCGGTCTAGGGCGGCGCGGGAGGCCTAGCGCTTGCCCACCCCCACCCCCACCCCCACCGCCACCCCGGGCGCCGGCCGGGCGCCCCGACAGGAGGGGGTGGGGCGGAGGCAGCGGATGGAGCGAGAGGGGGCTTAGATCCCACAGGGCTGTCGGACGCGGCTCTCCCGCTGGCAGGTGTCGGCACTTTTGTTTCCCTCCGCGGTGAGGACCGCCTTCTCCTGCCCCTCAGCTGACCTGGGCCGGTCCAACGAACCTGAGCGCAGGTGTTGCACCTGGGCTGAGGCTCAGGTCCCAGCTGGCACGGGGCCTGTCCAGAGACATGCAGAGGCCTGTCTCCTGAGCATGCACGCACCCAGTGCCAGGCTCAGCCGCAGCCAAAGTGACAGAAGAAGAGGCATGTGTAGAGAGGCCCCCCTGCAACCGGCTCCCCCCTCCCCGTGCAAGAGCACGGATTCCCAAGTAGGGCCCACTGGCAGGGCACTGAGGCCCGGAGCCACCTGCCATCAGCAGCGTAGTCCTGGGTGTCCCCGCAGCCCTCAGGAGCACCGGGGCCTGGGGCCTGATCCACTAGGCAGCTGCGCCTCGGCGAGAAGGGCTCTCTGCTTCGGTTCGGAAATCTTGACAGTATCCCTGCGGCATTGCCCGCTATGGTAGCTTGGAACGGCAATCAATAGGAAAATCACCTGGTGGCGTGGCGTGCTCTGGCAGAGCGAAATGTGCTTAAGGTGATGGGTTCTCACTTTTTTTTCCCCCTCCCCAAAAACGGACGGTTACGACTCGAGGCAATGCCCAAACAACCCACACGTCCGCTTTGGACGGTCACGATGGCCGCTTAGAATGTACCCGGTCCATGGAACACCTGGACCTGTCAGCCCACTTGACCGCAGTGCCTGCCTCAAGTGAGCAGAAATGATTTCCACGCAAGTGTCTCACCACCCAATAGGTAAGCAGTTTCGTTGTGCGTCCCCCGGCCCCAGAGCCGAGAGAAATGCTCTCGTTCGTTCGTAGGGTCCCAGAAAGGAGGGCGAGAGGAGAAAGGGCAGGCTGATTGCTCAGAGTCGTCGGGGTGCTCTGGGGCCCCTCTCGCCCCAGAAAAGAAACGCAGAGAAAGAGAGGTCATTGACAAGGGAGAGGGAAGACTCCGGGCCTGTCCTCTCCGGGAGACAGGTGTCTGGAGGCCTGGCCGGGAGCCCGGGCCGAGGCCCGCAGGCCACCGGTGGGAAAGGCCCGGGTTGCCCTGACAAAAGGTGGAGGTGACGGCGATGGGAGACAGCCTGTCTGTGACCATTGCCGTGGGAGAGACCTGCAGGGCACCGCCGGCCGGCCCTAGGTAGGCCCCCGCTGGAGGAGGCCTCGGGGACTTTGGTTGGCGAGGAAACCCCCTCTTGGGGGGGGGGAGGGGGGGCCTGGCAGGCCGGCCCGGCCCAGACCCTCGGCCTGGGCCAGGTGAGCTATGGCATGGAGAGGGGGCTCTCCCAGCAGCCCCAGATCTGCCCCAGGGCTCCCTTCCCCCACAGCCCCTTCTGCAAGGGGCCCTGCCCCTCCCCCTGCCTTAGAACTCAGCCCTCTGGCCTCCAGCGAGCGTGAGGAAGGAACTATTCCTATCCAACAGTGGCCCCTAGCGGTGGAAGTTTTGGCTCAGACTTTGGGCAACGGAGCCGCTCTCTTGTTCCTGGAGTTTCTTCAGGCCCTTGGCTTTTCACCAGACAGACGGGAGGGAACAACTGTCCAGGACAGCGTAGCAGAGCTTCTCTCCTAGCCCAGTCCCCACCCAGCAGGCTCCACCCACGTCGGCGACCCCTTCCGTCGCGTCCCCGTGGCCTCCTGGTGGCACTCGGTGTAAACATTTTGGAACCCCGCTTCCCCCAGCGCTGGAGGTTTTCCTGCCAGTGGACGCGCTCCCCGAAGGGCATTGGGTGGGTTTCGGCCGGATGCCTATTGGCCGCATCTGTCCCGGCACTGGCACTGGGGACAACTCCCGAGGGGGGCGGAAAACGCGCCCCGCCCCCATCCATCACAACCGTCTTCCCACTCCCGGCCTCGGGCGGCTCCCGCCAGTGGCCACCGTCTCCAGAGCAACCGGGCGGGCGGGCGGGGCGGGGTCGGGGCGAGTGTGCCGGGGGCGGGTGTGGGGGGCGCCTGCGCGCCAGGGCGGCGGTGGGCGTGGCCGGCCCAGCGGGCTGGGGCGCCTGCGCTTTGGTCCCGGCACGGCGGGCGTCGGAGAGCGGTCTAGGGCGGCGCGGGAGGCCTAGCGCTTGCCCACCCCCACCCCCACCCCCACCGCCACCCCGGGCGCCGGCCGGGCGCCCCGACAGGAGGGGGTGGGGCGGAGGCAGCGGATGGAGCGAGAGGGGGCTTAGGTCCCACAGGGCTGTCGGACGCGGCTCTCCCGCTGGCAGGTGTCGGCACTTTTGTTTCCCTCCGCGGTGAGGACCGCCTTCTCCTGCCCCTCAGCTGACCTGGGCCGGTCCAACGAACCTGAGCGCAGGTGTTGCACCTGGGCTGAGGCTCAGGTCCCAGCTGGCACGGGGCCTGTCCAGAGACATGCAGAGGCCTGTCTCCTGAGCATGCACGCACCCAGTGCCAGGCTCAGCCGCAGCCAAAGTGACAGAAGAAGAGGCATGTGTAGAGAGGCCCCCCTGCAACCGGCTCCCCCCTCCCCGTGCAAGAGCACGGATTCCCAAGTAGGGCCCACTGGCAGGGCACTGAGGCCCGGAGCCACCTGCCATCAGCAGCGTAGTCCTGGGTGTCCCCGCAGCCCTCAGGAGCACCGGGGCCTGGGGCCTGATCCACTAGGCAGCTGCGCCTCGGCGAGAAGGGCTCTCTGCTTCGGTTCGGAAATCTTGACAGTATCCCTGCGGCATTGCCCGCTATGGTAGCTTGGAACGGCAATCAATAGGAAAATCACCTGGTGGCGTGGCGTGCTCTGGCAGAGCGAAATGTGCTTAAGGTGATGGGTTCTCACTTTTTTTTCCCCCTCCCCAAAAACGGACGGTTACGACTCGAGGCAATGCCCAAACAACCCACACGTCCGCTTTGGACGGTCACGATGGCCGCTTAGAATGTACCCGGTCCATGGAACACCTGGACCTGTCAGCCCACTTGACCGCAGTGCCTGCCTCAAGTGAGCAGAAATGATTTCCACGCAAGTGTCTCACCACCCAATAGGTAAGCAGTTTCGTTGTGCGTCCCCCGGCCCCAGAGCCGAGAGAAATGCTCTCGTTCGTTCGTAGGGTCCCAGAAAGGAGGGCGAGAGGAGAAAGGGCAGGCTGATTGCTCAGAGTCGTCGGGGTGCTCTGGGGCCCCTCTCGCCCCAGAAAAGAAACGCAGAGAAAGAGAGGTCATTGACAAGGGAGAGGGAAGACTCCGGGCCTGTCCTCTCCGGGAGACAGGTGTCTGGAGGCCTGGCCGGGAGCCCGGGCCGAGGCCCGCAGGCCACCGGTGGGAAAGGCCCGGGTTGCCCTGACAAAAGGTGGAGGTGACGGCGATGGGAGACAGCCTGTCTGTGACCATTGCCGTGGGAGAGACCTGCAGGGCACCGCCGGCCGGCCCTAGGTAGGCCCCCGCTGGAGGAGGCCTCGGGGACTTTGGTTGGCGAGGAAACCCCCTCTTGGGGGGGGGGAGGGGGGGCCTGGCAGGCCGGCCCGGCCCAGACCCTCGGCCTGGGCCAGGTGAGCTATGGCATGGAGAGGGGGCTCTCCCAGCAGCCCCAGATCTGCCCCAGGGCTCCCTTCCCCCACAGCCCCTTCTGCAAGGGGCCCTGCCCCTCCCCCTGCCTTAGAACTCAGCCCTCTGGCCTCCAGCGAGCGTGAGGAAGGAACTATTCCTATCCAACAGTGGCCCCTAGCGGTGGAAGTTTTGGCTCAGACTTTGGGCAACGGAGCCGCTCTCTTGTTCCTGGAGCTTCTTCAGGCCCTTGGCTTTTCACCAGACAGACGGGAGGGAACAACTGTCCAGGACAGCGTAGCAGAGCTTCTCTCCTAGCCCAGTCCCCACCCAGCAGGCTCCACCCACGTCGGCGACCCCTTCCGTCGCGTCCCCGTGGCCTCCTGGTGGCACTCGGTGTAAACATTTTGGAACCCCGCTTCCCCCAGCGCTGGAGGTTTTCCTGCCAGTGGACGCGCTCCCCGAAGGGCATTGGGTGGGTTTCGGCCGGATGCCTATTGGCCGCATCTGTCCCGGCACTGGCACTGGGGACAACTCCCGAGGGGGGCGGAAAACGCGCCCCGCCCCCATCCATCACAACCGTCTTCCCACTCCCGGCCTCGGGCGGCTCCCGCCAGTGGCCACCGTCTCCAGAGCAACCGGGCGGGCGGGCGGGGCGGGGTCGGGGCGAGTGTGCCGGGGGCGGGTGTGGGGGGCGCCTGCGCGCCAGGGCGTCGGTGGGCGTGGCCGGCCCAGCGGGCTGGGGCGCCTGCGCTTTGGTCCCGGCACGGCGGGCGTCGGAGAGCGGTCTAGGGCGGCGCGGGAGGCCTAGCGCTTGCCCACCCCCACCCCCACCCCCACCGCCACCCCGGGCGCCGGCCGGGCGCCCCGACAGGAGGGGGTGGGGCGGAGGCAGCGGATGGAGCGAGAGGGGGCTTAGATCCCACAGGGCTGTCGGACGCGGCTCTCCCGCTGGCAGGTGTCGGCACTTTTGTTTCCCTCCGCGGTGAGGACCGCCTTCTCCTGCCCCTCAGCTGACCTGGGCCGGTCCAACGAACCTGAGCGCAGGTGTTGCACCTGGGCTGAGGCTCAGGTCCCAGCTGGCACGGGGCCTGTCCAGAGACATGCAGAGGCCTGTCTCCTGAGCATGCACGCACCCAGTGCCAGGCTCAGCCGCAGCCAAAGTGACAGAAGAAGAGGCATGTGTAGAGAGGCCCCCCTGCAACCGGCTCCCCCCTCCCCGTGCAAGAGCACGGATTCCCAAGTAGGGCCCACTGGCAGGGCACTGAGGCCCGGAGCCACCTGCCATCAGCAGCGTAGTCCTGGGTGTCCCCGCAGCCCTCAGGAGCACCGGGGCCTGGGGCCTGATCCACTAGGCAGCTGCGCCTCGGCGAGAAGGGCTCTCTGCTTCGGTTCGGAAATCTTGACAGTATCCCTGCGGCATTGCCCGCTATGGTAGCTTGGAACGGCAATCAATAGGAAAATCACCTGGTGGCGTGGCGTGCTCTGGCAGAGCGAAATGTGCTTAAGGTGATGGGTTCTCACTTTTTTTTCCCCCTCCCCAAAAACGGACGGTTACGACTCGAGGCAATGCCCAAACAACCCACACGTCCGCTTTGGACGGTCACGATGGCCGCTTAGAATGTACCCGGTCCATGGAACACCTGGACCTGTCAGCCCACTTGACCGCAGTGCCTGCCTCAAGTGAGCAGAAATGATTTCCACGCAAGTGTCTCACCACCCAATAGGTAAGCAGTTTCGTTGTGCGTCCCCCGGCCCCAGAGCCGAGAGAAATGCTCTCGTTCGTTCGTAGGGTCCCAGAAAGGAGGGCGAGAGGAGAAAGGGCAGGCTGATTGCTCAGAGTCGTCGGGGTGCTCTGGGGCCCCTCTCGCCCCAGAAAAGAAACGCAGAGAAAGAGAGGTCATTGACAAGGGAGAGGGAAGACTCCGGGCCTGTCCTCTCCGGGAGACAGGTGTCTGGAGGCCTGGCCGGGAGCCCGGGCCGAGGCCCGCAGGCCACCGGTGGGAAAGGCCCGTGTTGCCCTGACAAAAGGTGGAGGTGACGGCGATGGGAGACAGCCTGTCTGTGACCATTGCCGTGGGAGAGACCGGCAGGGCACCGCCGGCCGGCCCTAGGTAGGCCCCCGCTGGAGGAGGCCTCGGGGACTTTGGTTGGTGAGGAAACCCCCTCTTGGGGGGGGGGGAGGGGGGCCTGGCAGGCCGGCCCGGCCCAGACCCTCGGCCTGGGCCAGGTGAGCTATGGCATGGAGAGGGGGCTCTCCCAGCAGCCCCAGATCTGCCCCAGGGCTCCCTTCCCCCACAGCCCCTTCTGCAAGGGGCCCTGCCCCTCCCCCTGCCTTAGAACTCAGCCCTCTGGCCTCCAGCGAGCGTGAGGAAGGAACTATTCCTATCCAACAGTGGCCCCTAGCGGTGGAAGTTTTGGCTCAGACTTTGGGCAACGGAGCCGCTCTCTTGTTCCTGGAGCTTCTTCAGGCCCTTGGGTTTTCACCAGACAGACGGGAGGGAACAACTGTCCAGGACAGCGTAGCAGAGCTTCTCTCCTAGCCCAGTCCCCACCCAGCAGGCTCCACCCACGTCGGCGACCCCTTCCGTCGCGTCCCCGTGGCCTCCTGGTGGCACTCGGTGTAAACATTTTGGAACCCCACTTCCCCCAGCGCTGGAGGTTTTCCTGCCAGTGGACGCGCTCCCCGAAGGGCATTGGGTGGGTTTCGGCCGGATGCCTATTGGCCGCATCTGTCCCGGCACTGGCACTGGGGACAACTCCCGAGGGGGGCGGAAAACGCGCCCCGCCCCCATCCATCACAACCGTCTTCCCACTCCCGGCCTCGGGCGGCTCCCGCCAGTGGCCACCGTCTCCAGAGCAACCGGGCGGGCGGGCGGGGCGGGGTCGGGGCGAGTGTGCGGGGGGCGGGTGTGGGGGGCGCCTGCGCGCCAGGGCGGCGGTGGGCGTGGCCGGCCCAGCGGGCTGGGGCGCCTGCGCTTTGGTCCCGGCACGGCGGGCGTCGGAGAGCGGTCTAGGGCGGCGCGGGAGGCCTAGCGCTTGCCCACCCCCACCCCCACCCCCACCGCCACCCCGGGCGCCGGCCGGGCGCCCCGACAGGAGGGGGTGGGGCGGAGGCAGCGGATGGAGCGAGAGGGGGCTTAGATCCCACAGGGCTGTCGGACGCGGCTCTCCCGCTGGCAGGTGTCGGCACTTTTGTTTCGCTCCGCGGTGAGGACCGCCTTCTCCTGCCCCTCAGCTGACCTGGGCCGGTCCAACGAACCTGAGCGCAGGTGTTGCACCTGGGCTGAGGCTCAGGTCCCAGCTGGCACGGGGCCTGTCCAGAGACATGCAGAGGCCTGTCTCCTGAGCATGCACGCACCCAGTGCCAGGCTCAGCCGCAGCCAAAGTGACAGAAGAAGAGGCATGTGTAGAGAGGCCCCCTGCAACCGGCTCCCCCCTCCCCGTGCAAGAGCACG
Organism: Dasypus novemcinctus; assembly: GCF_030445035.2. Lineage (NCBI taxonomy): Eukaryota > Metazoa > Chordata > Mammalia > Cingulata > Dasypodidae > Dasypus > Dasypus novemcinctus. The sequence continues at coordinate 36,285,612 of NC_080701.1, read as the reverse complement.
GATTCCCAAGTAGGGCCCACTGGCAGGGCACTGAGGCCCGGAGCCACCTGCCATCAGCAGCGTAGTCCTGGGTGTCCCCGCAGCCCTCAGGAGCACCGGGGCCTGGGGCCTGATCCACTAGGCAGCTGCGCCTCGGCGAGAAGGGCTCTCTGCTTCGGTTCGGAAATCTTGACAGTATCCCTGCGGCATTGCCCGCTATGGTAGCTTGGAACGGCAATCAATAGGAAAATCACCTGGTGGCGTGGCGTGCTCTGGCAGAGCGAAATGTGCTTAAGGTGATGGGTTCTCACTTTTTTTTCCCCCTCCCCAAAAACGGACGGTTACGACTCGAGGCAATGCCCAAACAACCCACACGTCCGCTTTGGACGGTCACGATGGCCGCTTAGAATGTACCCGGTCCATGGAACACCTGGACCTGTCAGCCCACTTGACCGCAGTGCCTGCCTCAAGTGAGCAGAAATGATTTCCACGCAAGTGTCTCACCACCCAATAGGTAAGCAGTTTCGTTGTGCGTCCCCCGGCCCCAGAGCCGAGAGAAATGCTCTCGTTCGTTCGTAGGGTCCCAGAAAGGAGGGCGAGAGGAGAAAGGGCAGGCTGATTGCTCAGAGTCGTCGGGGTGCTCTGGGGCCCCTCTCGCCCCAGAAAAGAAACGCAGAGAAAGAGAGGTCATTGACAAGGGAGAGGGAAGACTCCGGGCCTGTCCTCTCCGGGAGACAGGTGTCTGGAGGCCTGGCCGGGAGCCCGGGCCGAGGCCCGCAGGCCACCGGTGGGAAAGGCCCGGGTTGCCCTGACAAAAGGTGGAGGTGACGGCGATGGGAGACAGCCTGTCTGTGACCATTGCCGTGGGAGAGACCTGCAGGGCACCGCCGGCCGGCCCTAGGTAGGCCCCCGCTGGAGGAGGCCTCGGGGACTTTGGTTGGCGAGGAAACCCCCTCTTGGGGGGGGGGAGGGGGGGCCTGGCAGGCCGGCCCGGCCCAGACCCTCGGCCTGGGCCAGGTGAGCTATGGCATGGAGAGGGGTCTCTCCCAGCAGCCCCAGATCTGCCCCAGGGCTCCCTTCCCCCACAGCCCCTTCTGCAAGGGGCCCTGCCCCTCCCCCTGCCTTAGAACTCAGCCCTCTGGCCTCCAGCGAGCGTGAGGAAGGAACTATTCCTATCCAACAGTGGCCCCTAGCGGTGGAAGTTTTGGCTCAGACTTTGGGCAACGGAGCCGCTCTCTTGTTCCTGGAGCTTCTTCAGGCCCTTGGCTTTTCACCAGACAGACGGGAGGGAACAACTGTCCAGGACAGCGTAGCAGAGCTTCTCTCCTAGCCCAGTCCCCACCCAGCAGGCTCCACCCACGTCGGCGACCCCTTCCGTCGCGTCCCCGTGGCCTCCTGGTGGCACTCGGTGTAAACATTTTGGAACCCCGCTTCCCCCAGCGCTGGAGGTTTTCCTGCCAGTGGACGCGCTCCCCGAAGGGCATTGGGTGGGTTTCGGCCGGATGCCTATTGGCCGCATCTGTCCCGGCACTGGCACTGGGGACAACTCCCGAGGGGGGCGGAAAACGCGCCCCGCCCCCATCCATCACAACCGTCTTCCCACTCCCGGCCTCGGGCGGCTCCCGCCAGTGGCCACCGTCTCCAGAGCAACCGGGCGGGCGGGCGGGGCGGGGTCGGGGCGAGTGTGCCGGGGGCGGGTGTGGGGGGCGCCTGCGCGCCAGGGCGGCGGTGGGCGTGGCCGGCCCAGCGGGCTGGGGCGCCTGCGCTTTGGTCCCGGCACGGCGGGCGTCGGAGAGCGGTCTAGGGCGGCGCGGGAGGCCTAGCGCTTGCCCACCCCCACCCCCACCCCCACCGCCACCCCGGGCGCCGGCCGGGCGCCCCGACAGGAGGGGGTGGGGCGGAGGCAGCGGATGGAGCGAGAGGGGGCTTAGGTCCCACAGGGCTGTCGGACGCGGCTCTCCCGCTGGCAGGTGTCGGCACTTTTGTTTCCCTCCGCGGTGAGGACCGCCTTCTCCTGCCCCTCAGCTGACCTGGGCCGGTCCAACGAACCTGAGCGCAGGTGTTGCACCTGGGCTGAGGCTCAGGTCCCAGCTGGCACGGGGCCTGTCCAGAGACATGCAGAGGCCTGTCTCCTGAGCATGCACGCACCCAGTGCCAGGCTCAGCCGCAGCCAAAGTGACAGAAGAAGAGGCATGTGTAGAGAGGCCCCCCTGCAACCGGCTCCCCCCTCCCCGTGCAAGAGCACGGATTCCCAAGTAGGGCCCACTGGCAGGGCACTGAGGCCCGGAGCCACCTGCCATCAGCAGCGTAGTCCTGGGTGTCCCCGCAGCCCTCAGGAGCACCGGGGCCTGGGGCCTGATCCACTAGGCAGCTGCGCCTCGGCGAGAAGGGCTCTCTGCTTCGGTTCGGAAATCTTGACAGTATCCCTGCGGCATTGCCCGCTATGGTAGCTTGGAACGGCAATCAATAGGAAAATCACCTGGTGGCGTGGCGTGCTCTGGCAGAGCGAAATGTGCTTAAGGTGATGGGTTCTCACTTTTTTTTCCCCCTCCCCAAAAACGGACGGTTACGACTCGAGGCAATGCCCAAACAACCCACACGTCCGCTTTGGACGGTCACGATGGCCGCTTAGAATGTACCCGGTCCATGGAACACCTGGACCTGTCAGCCCACTTGACCGCAGTGCCTGCCTCAAGTGAGCAGAAATGATTTCCACGCAAGTGTCTCACCACCCAATAGGTAAGCAGTTTCGTTGTGCGTCCCCCGGCCCCAGAGCCGAGAGAAATGCTCTCGTTCGTTCGTAGGGTCCCAGAAAGGAGGGCGAGAGGAGAAAGGGCAGGCTGATTGCTCAGAGTCGTCGGGGTGCTCTGGGGCCCCTCTCGCCCCAGAAAAGAAACGCAGAGAAAGAGAGGTCATTGACAAGGGAGAGGGAAGACTCCGGGCCTGTCCTCTCCGGGAGACAGGTGTCTGGAGGCCTGGCCGGGAGCCCGGGCCGAGGCCCGCAGGCCACCGGTGGGAAAGGCCCGGGTTGCCCTGACAAAAGGTGGAGGTGACGGCGATGGGAGACAGCCTGTCTGTGACCATTGCCGTGGGAGAGACCTGCAGGGCACCGCCGGCCGGCCCTAGGTAGGCCCCCGCTGGAGGAGGCCTCGGGGACTTTGGTTGGCGAGGAAACCCCCTCTTGGGGGGGGGGGAGGGGGGGCCTGGCAGGCCGGCCCGGCCCAGACCCTCGGCCTGGGCCAGGTGAGCTATGGCATGGAGAGGGGGCTCTCCCAGCAGCCCCAGATCTGCCCCAGGGCTCCCTTCCCCCACAGCCCCTTCTGCAAGGGGCCCTGCCCCTCCCCCTGCCTTAGAACTCAGCCCTCTGGCCTCCAGCGAGCGTGAGGAAGGAACTATTCCTATCCAACAGTGGCCCCTAGCGGTGGAAGTTTTGGCTCAGACTTTGGGCAACGGAGCCGCTCTCTTGTTCCTGGAGCTTCTTCAGGCCCTTGGCTTTTCACCAGACAGACGGGAGGGAACAACTGTCCAGGACAGCGTAGCAGAGCTTCTCTCCTAGCCCAGTCCCCACCCAGCAGGCTCCACCCACGTCGGCGACCCCTTCCGTCGCGTCCCCGTGGCCTCCTGGTGGCACTCGGTGTAAACATTTTGGAACCCCGCTTCCCCCAGCGCTGGAGGTTTTCCTGCCAGTGGACGCGCTCCCCGAAGGGCGTTGGGTGGGTTTCGGCCGGATGCCTATTGGCCGCATCTGTCCCGGCACTGGCACTGGGGACAACTCCCGAGGGGGGCGGAAAACGCGCCCCGCCCCCATCCATCACAACCGTCTTCCCACTCCCGGCCTCGGGCGGCTCCCGCCAGTGGCCACCGTCTCCAGAGCAACCGGGCGGGCGGGCGGGGCGGGGTCGGGGCGAGTGTGCCGGGGGCGGGTGTGGGGGGCGCCTGCGCGCCAGGGCGGCGGTGGGCGTGGCCGGCCCAGCGGGCTGGGGCGCCTGCGCTTTGGTCCCGGCACGGCGGGCGTCGGAGAGCGGTCTAGGGCGGCGCGGGAGGCCTAGCGCTTGCCCACCCCCACCCCCACCCCCACCGCCACCCCGGGCGCCGGCCGGGCGCCCCGACAGGAGGGGGTGGGGCGGAGGCAGCGGATGGAGCGAGAGGGGGCTTAGATCCCACAGGGCTGTCGGACGCGGCTCTCCCGCTGGCAGGTGTCGGCACTTTTGTTTCCCTCCGCGGTGAGGACCGCCTTCTCCTGCCCCTCAGCTGACCTGGGCCGGTCCAACGAACCTGAGCGCAGGTGTTGCACCTGGGCTGAGGCTCAGGTCCCAGCTGGCACGGGGCCTGTCCAGAGACATGCAGAGGCCTGTCTCCTGAGCATGCACGCACCCAGTGCCAGGCTCAGCCGCAGCCAAAGTGACAGAAGAAGAGGCATGTGTAGAGAGGCCCCCCTGCAACCGGCTCCCCCCTCCCCGTGCAAGAGCACGGATTCCCAAGTAGGGCCCACTGGCAGGGCACTGAGGCCCGGAGCCACCTGCCATCAGCAGCGTAGTCCTGGGTGTCCCCGCAGCCCTCAGGAGCACCGGGGCCTGGGGCCTGATCCACTAGGCAGCTGCGCCTCGGCGAGAAGGGCTCTCTGCTTCGGTTCGGAAATCTTGACAGTATCCCTGCGGCATTGCCCGCTATGGTAGCTTGGAACGGCAATCAATAGGAAAATCACCTGGTGGCGTGGCGTGCTCTGGCAGAGCGAAATGTGCTTAAGGTGATGGGTTCTCACTTTTTTTTCCCCCTCCCCAAAAACGGACGGTTACGACTCGAGGCAATGCCCAAACAACCCACACGTCCGCTTTGGACGGTCACGATGGCCGCTTAGAATGTACCCGGTCCATGGAACACCTGGACCTGTCAGCCCACTTGACCGCAGTGCCTGCCTCAAGTGAGCAGAAATGATTTCCACGCAAGTGTCTCACCACCCAATAGGTAAGCAGTTTCGTTGTGCGTCCCCCGGCCCCAGAGCCGAGAGAAATGCTCTCGTTCGTTCGTAGGGTCCCAGAAAGGAGGGCGAGAGGAGAAAGGGCAGGCTGATTGCTCAGAGTCGTCGGGGTGCTCTGGGGCCCCTCTCGCCCCAGAAAAGAAACGCAGAGAAAGAGAGGTCATTGACAAGGGAGAGGGAAGACTCCGGGCCTGTCCTCTCCGGGAGACAGGTGTCTGGAGGCCTGGCCGGGAGCCCGGGCCGAGGCCCGCAGGCCACCGGTGGGAAAGGCCCGGGTTGCCCTGACAAAAGGTGGAGGTGACGGCGATGGGAGACAGCCTGTCTGTGACCATTGCCGTGGCAGAGACCTGCAGGGCACCGCCGGCCGGCCCTAGGTAGGCCCCCGCTGGAGGAGGCCTCGGGGACTTTGGTTGGTGAGGAAACCCCCTCTTGGGGGGGGGGGAGGGGGGGCCTGGCAGGCCGGCCCGGCCCAGACCCTCGGCCTGGGCCAGGTGAGCTATGGCATGGAGAGGGGGCTCTCCCAGCAGCCCCAGATCTGCCCCAGGGCTCCCTTCCCCCACAGCCCCTTCTGCAAGGGGCCCTGCCCCTCCCCCTGCCTTAGAACTCAGCCCTCTGGCCTCCAGCGAGCGTGAGGAAGGAACTATTCCTATCCAACAGTGGCCCCTAGCGGTGGAAGTTTTGGCTCAGACTTTGGGCAACGGAGCCGCTCTCTTGTTCCTGGAGCTTCTTCAGGCCCTTGGCTTTTCACCAGACAGACGGGAGGGAACAACTGTCCAGGACAGCGTAGCAGAGCTTCTCTCCTAGCCCAGTCTCCACCCAGCAGGCTCCACCCACGTCGGCGACCCCTTCCGTCGCGTCCCCGTGGCCTCCTGGTGGCACTCGGTGTAAACATTTTGGAACCCCGCTTCCCCCAGCGCTGGAGGTTTTCCTGCCAGTGGACGCGCTCCCCGAAGGGCATTGGGTGGGTTTCGGCCGGATGCCTATTGGCCGCATCTGTCCCGGCACTGGCACTGGGGACAACTCCCGAGGGGGGCGGAAAACGCGCCCCGCCCCCATCCATCACAACCGTCTTCCCACTCCCGGCCTCGGGCGGCTCCCGCCAGTGGCCACCGTCTCCAGAGCAACCGGGCGGGCGGGCGGGGCGGGGTCGGGGCGAGTGTGCCGGGGGCGGGTGTGGGGGGCGCCTGCGCGCCAGGGCGGCGGTGGGCGTGGCCGGCCCAGCGGGCTGGGGCGCCTGCGCTTTGGTCCCGGCACGGCGGGCGTCGGAGAGCGGTCTAGGGCGGCGCGGGAGGCCTAGCGCTTGCCCACCCCCACCCCCACCCCCACCGCCACCCCGGGCGCCGGCCGGGCGCCCCGACAGGAGGGGGTGGGGCGGAGGCAGCGGATGGAGCGAGAGGGGGCTTAGATCCCACAGGGCTGTCGGACGCGGCTCTCCCGCTGGCAGGTGTCGGCACTTTTGTTTCCCTCCGCGGTGAGGACCGCCTTCTCCTGCCCCTCAGCTGACCTGGGCCGGTCCAACGAACCTGAGCGCAGGTGTTGCACCTGGGCTGAGGCTCAGGTCCCAGCTGGCACGGGGCCTGTCCAGAGACATGCAGAGGCCTGTCTCCTGAGCATGCACGCACCCAGTGCCAGGCTCAGCCGCAGCCAAAGTGACAGAAGAAGAGGCATGTGTAGAGAGGCCCCCCTGCAACCGGCTCCCCCCTCCCCGTGCAAGAGCACGGATTCCCAAGTAGGGCCCACTGGCAGGGCACTGAGGCCCGGAGCCACCTGCCATCAGCAGCGTAGTCCTGGGTGTCCCCGCAGCCCTCAGGAGCACCGGGGCCTGGGGCCTGATCCACTAGGCAGCTGCGCCTCGGCGAGAAGGGCTCTCTGCTTCGGTTCGGAAATCTTGACAGTATCCCTGCGGCATTGCCCGCTATGGTAGCTTGGAACGGCAATCAATAGGAAAATCACCTGGTGGCGTGGCGTGCTCTGGCAGAGCGAAATGTGCTTAAGGTGATGGGTTCTCACTTTTTTTTCCCCCTCCCCAAAAACGGACGGTTACGACTCGAGGCAATGCCCAAACAACCCACACGTCCGCTTTGGCCGCTTAGAATGTACCCGGTCCATGGAACACCTGGACCTGTCAGCCCACTTGACCGCAGTGCCTGCCTCAAGTGAGCAGAAATGATTTCCACGCAAGTGTCTCACCACCCAATAGGTAAGCAGTTTCGTTGTGCGTCCCCCGGCCCCAGAGCCGAGAGAAATGCTCTCGTTCGTTCGTAGGGTCCCAGAAAGGAGGGCGAGAGGAGAAAGGGCAGGCTGATTGCTCAGAGTCGTCGGGGTGCTCTGGGGCCCCTCTCGCCCCAGAAAAGAAACGCAGAGAAAGAGAGGTCATTGACAAGGGAGAGGGAAGACTCCGGGCCTGTCCTCTCCGGGAGACAGGTGTCTGGAGGCCTGGCCGGGAGCCCGGGCCGAGGCCCGCAGGCCACCGGTGGGAAAGGCCCGGGTTGCCCTGACAAAAGGTGGAGGTGACGGCGATGGGAGACAGCCTGTCTGTGACCATTGCCGTGGGAGAGACCTGCAGGGCACCGCCGGCCGGCCCTAGGTAGGCCCCGGCTGGAGGAGGCCTCGGGGACTTTGGTTGGCGAGGAAACCCCCTCTTGGGGGGGGGGGAGGGGGGGCCTGGCAGGCCGGCCCGGCCCAGACCCTCGGCCTGGGCCAGGTGAGCTATGGCATGGAGAGGGGGCTCTCCCAGCAGCCCCAGATCTGCCCCAGGGCTCCCTTCCCCCACAGCCCCTTCTGCAAGGGGCCCTGCCCCTCCCCCTGCCTTAGAACTCAGCCCTCTGGCCTCCAGCGAGCGTGAGGAAGGAACTATTCCTATCCAACAGTGGCCCCTAGCGGTGGAAGTTTTGGCTCAGACTTTGGGCAACGGAGCCGCTCTCTTGTTCCTGGAGCTTCTTCAGGCCCTTGGCTTTTCACCAGACAGACGGGAGGGAACAACTGTCCAGGACAGCGTAGCAGAGCTTCTCTCCTAGCCCAGTCCCCACCCAGCAGGCTCCACCCACGTCGGCGACCCCTTCCGTCGCGTCCCCGTGGCCTCCTGGTGGCACTCGGTGTAAACATTTTGGAACCCCGCTTCCCCCAGCGCTGGAGGTTTTCCTGCCAGTGGACGCGCTCCCCGAAGGGCATTGGGTGGGTTTCGGCCGGATGCCTATTGGCCGCATCTGTCCCGGCACTGGCACTGGGGACAACTCCCGAGGGGGGCGGAAAACGCGCCCCGCCCCCATCCATCACAACCGTCTTCCCACTCCCGGCCTCGGGCGGCTCCCGCCAGTGGCCACCGTCTCCAGAGCAACCGGGCGGGTGGGCGGGGCGGGGTCGGGGCGAGTGTGCCGGGGGCGGGTGTGGGGGGCGCCTGCGCGCCAGGGCGGCGGTGGGCGTGGCCGGCCCAGCGGGCTGGGGCGCCTGCGCTTTGGTCCCGGCACGGCGGGCGTCGGAGAGCGGTCTAGGGCGGCGCGGGAGGCCTAGCGCTTGCCCACCCCCACCCCCACCCCCACCGCCACCCCGGGCGCCGGCCGGGCGCCCCGACAGGAGGGGGTGGGGCGGAGGCAGCGGATGGAGCGAGAGGGGGCTTAGATCCCACAGGGCTGTCGGACGCGGCTCTCCCGCTGGCAGGTGTCGGCACTTTTGTTTCCCTCCGCGGTGAGGACCGCCTTCTCCTGCCCCTCAGCTGACCTGGGCCGGTCCAACGAACCTGAGCGCAGGTGTTGCACCTGGGCTGAGGCTCAGGTCCCAGCTGGCACGGGGCCTGTCCAGAGACATGCAGAGGCCTGTCTCCTGAGCATGCACGCACCCAGTGCCAGGCTCAGCCGCAGCCAAAGTGACAGAAGAAGAGGCATGTGTAGAGAGGCCCCCCTGCAACCGGCTCCCCCCTCCCCGTGCAAGAGCACGGATTCCCAAGTAGGGCCCACTGGCAGGGCACTGAGGCCCGGAGCCACCTGCCATCAGCAGCGTAGTCCTGGGTGTCCCCGCAGCCCTCAGGAGCACCGGGGCCTGGGGCCTGATCCACTAGGCAGCTGCGCCTCGGCGAGAAGGGCTCTCTGCTTCGGTTCGGAAATCTTGACAGTATCCCTGCGGCATTGCCCGCTATGGTAGCTTGGAACGGCAATCAATAGGAAAATCACCTGGTGGCGTGGCGTGCTCTGGCAGAGCGAAATGTGCTTAAGGTGATGGGTTCTCACTTTTTTTTCCCCCTCCCCAAAAACGGACGGTTACGACTCGAGGCAATGCCCAAACAACCCACACGTCCGCTTTGGACGGTCACGATGGCCGCTTAGAATGTACCCGGTCCATGGAACACCTGGACCTGTCAGCCCACTTGACCGCAGTGCCTGCCTCAAGTGAGCAGAAATGATTTCCACGCAAGTGTCTCACCACCCAATAGGTAAGCAGTTTCGTTGTGCGTCCCCCGGCCCCAGAGCCGAGAGAAATGCTCTCGTTCGTTCGTAGGGTCCCAGAAAGGAGGGTGAGAGGAGAAAGGGCAGGCTGATTGCTCAGAGTCGTCGGGGTGCTCTGGGGCCCCTCTCGCCCCAGAAAAGAAACGCAGAGAAAGAGAGGTCATTGACAAGGGAGAGGGAAGACTCCGGGCCTGTCCTCTCCGGGAGACAGGTGTCTGGAGGCCTGGCCGGGAGCCCGGGCCGAGGCCCGCAGGCCACCGGTGGGAAAGGCCCGGGTTGCCCTGACAAAAGGTGGAGGTGACGGCGATGGGAGACAGCCTGTCTGTGACCATTGCCGTGGGAGAGACCTGCAGGGCACCGCCGGCCGGCCCTAGGTAGGCCCCCGCTGGAGGAGGCCTCGGGGACTTTGGTTGGCGAGGAAACCCCCTCTTGGGGGGGGGGAGGGGGGGCCTGGCAGGCCGGCCCGGCCCAGACCCTCGGCCTGGGCCAGGTGAGCTATGGCATGGAGAGGGGGCTCTCCCAGCAGCCCCAGATCTGCCCCAGGGCTCCCTTCCCCCACAGCCCCTTCTGCAAGGGGCCCTGCCCCTCCCCCTGCCTTAGAACTCAGCCCTCTGGCCTCCAGCGAGCGTGAGGAAGGAACTATTCCTATCCAACAGTGGCCCCTAGCGGTGGAAGTTTTGGCTCAGACTTTGGGCAACGGAGCCGCTCTCTTGTTCCTGGAGCTTCTTCAGGCCCTTGGCTTTTCCCCAGACAGACGGGAGGGAACAACTGTCCAGGACAGCGTAGCAGAGCTTCTCTCCTAGCCCAGTCCCCACCCAGCAGGCTCCACCCACGTCGGCGACCCCTTCCGTCGCGTCCCCGTGGCCTCCTGGTGGCACTCGGTGTAAACATTTTGGAACCCCGCTTCCCCCAGCGCTGGAGGTTTTCCTGCCAGTGGACGCGCTCCCCGAAGGGCATTGGGTGGGTTTCGGCCGGATGCCTATTGGCCGCATCTGTCCCGGCACTGGCACTGGGGACAACTCCCGAGGGGGGCGGAAAACGCGCCCCGCCCCCATCCATCACAACCGTCTTCCCACTCCCGGCCTCGGGCGGCTCCCGCCAGTGGCCACCGTCTCCAGAGCAACCGGGCGGGCGGGCGGGGCGGGGTCGGGGCGAGTGTGCCGGGGGCGGGTGTGGGGGGGCGCCTGCGCGCCAGGGCGGCGGTGGGCGTGGCCGGCCCAGCGGGCTGGGGCGCCTGCGCTTTGGTCCCGGCACGGCGGGCGTCGGAGAGCGGTCTAGGGCGGCGCGGGAGGCCTAGCGCTTGCCCACCCCCACCCCCACCCCCACCGCCACCCCGGGCGCCGGCCGGGCGCCCCGACAGGAGGGGGTGGGGCGGAGGCAGCGGATGGAGCGAGAGGGGGCTTAGATCCCACAGGGCTGTCGGACGCGGCTCTCCCGCTGGCAGGTGTCGGCACTTTTGTTTCCCTCCGCGGTGAGGACCGCCTTCTCCTGCCCCTCAGCTGACCTGGGCCGGTCCAACGAACCTGAGCGCAGGTGTTGCACCTGGGCTGAGGCTCAGGTCCCAGCTGGCACGGGGCCTGTCCAGAGACATGCAGAGGCCTGTCTCCTGAGCATGCACGCACCCAGTGCCAGGCTCAGCCGCAGCCAAAGTGACAGAAGAAGAGGCATGTGTAGAGAGGCCCCCCTGCAACCGGCTCCCCCCTCCCCGTGCAAGAGCACGGATTCCCAAGTAGGGCCCACTGGCAGGGCACTGAGGCCCGGAGCCACCTGCCATCAGCAGCGTAGTCCTGGGTGTCCCCGCAGCCCTCAGGAGCACCGGGGCCTGGGGCCTGATCCACTAGGCAGCTGCGCCTCGGCGAGAAGGGCTCTCTGCTTCGGTTCGGAAATCTTGACAGTATCCCTGCGGCATTGCCCGCTATGGTAGCTTGGAACGGCAATCAATAGGAAAATCACCTGGTGGCGTGGCGTGCTCTGGCAGAGCGAAATGTGCTTAAGGTGATGGGTTCTCACTTTTTTTTCCCCCTCCCCAAAAACGGACGGTTACGACTCGAGGCAATGCCCAAACAACCCACACGTCCGCTTTGGACGGTCACGATGGCCGCTTAGAATGTACCCGGTCCATGGAACACCTGGACCTGTCAGCCCACTTGACCGCAGTGCCTGCCTCAAGTGAGCAGAAATGATTTCCACGCACGTGTCTCACCACCCAATAGGTAAGCAGTTTCGTTGTGCGTCCCCCGGCCCCAGAGCCGAGAGAAATGCTCTCGTTCGTTCGTAGGGTCCCAGAAAGGAGGGCGAGAGGAGAAAGGGCAGGCTGATTGCTCAGAGTCGTCGGGGTGCTCTGGGGCCCCTCTCGCCCCAGAAAAGAAACGCAGAGAAAGAGAGGTCATTGACAAGGGAGAGGGAAGACTCCGGGCCTGTCCTCTCCGGGAGACAGGTGTCTGGAGGCCTGGCCGGGAGCCCGGGCCGAGGCCCGCAGGCCACCGGTGGGAAAGGCCTGGGTTGCCCTGACAAAAGGTGGAGGTGACGGCGATGGGAGACAGCCTGTCTGTGACCATTGCCGTGGGAGAGACCTGTAGGGCACCGTCGGCCGGCCCTAGGTAGGCCCCCGCTGGAGGAGGCCTCGGGGACTTTGGTTGGCGAGGAAACCCCCTCTTGGGGGGGGGAGGGGGGGCCTGGCAGGCCGGCCCGGCCCAGACCCTCGGCCTGGGCCAGGTGAGCTATGGCATGGAGAGGGGGCTCTCCCAGCAGCCCCAGATCTGCCCCAGGGCTCCCTTCCCCCACAGCCCCTTCTGCAAGGGGCCCTGCCCCTCCCCCTGCCTTAGAACTCAGCCCTCTGGCCTCCAGCAAGCGTGAGGAAGAAACTATTCCTATCCAACAGTGGCCCCCAGCGGTGGAGGTTTTGGCTCAGACTTTGGGCAACGGAGCCGCTCTCTTGTTCCTGGAGCTTCTTCAGGCCCTTGGCTTTTCCCCAGACAGACGGGAGGGAACAACTGTCCAGGACAGCGTAGCAGAGCTTCTCTCCTAGCCCAGTCCCCACCCAGCAGGCTCCACCCACGTCGGCGACCCCTTCCGTCGCGTCCCCGTGGCCTCCTGGTGGCACTCGGTGTAAACATTTTGGAACCCCGCTTCCCCCAGCGCTGGAGGTTTTCCTGCCAGTGGACGCGCTCCCCGAAGGGCATTGGGTGGGTTTCGGCCGGATGCCTATTGGCCGCATCTGTCCCGGCACTGGCACTGGGGACAACTCCCGAGGGGGGCGGAAAACGCGCCCCGCCCCCATCCATCACAACCGTCTTCCCACTCCCGGCCTCGGGCGGCTCCCGCCAGTGGCCACCGTCTCCAGAGCAACCGGGCGGGCGGGCGGGGCGGGGTCGGGGCGAGTGTGCCGGGGGCGGGTGTGGGGGGCGCCTGCGCGCCAGGGCGTCGGTGGGCGTGGCCGGCCCAGCGGGCTGGGGCGCCTGCGCTTTGGTCCCGGCACGGCGGGCGTCGGAGAGCGGTCTAGGGCGGCGCGGGAGGCCTAGCGCTTGCCCACCCCCACCCCCACCCCCACCGCCACCCCGGGCGCCGGCCGGGCGCCCCGACAGGAGGGGGTGGGGCGGAGGCAGCGGATGGAGCGAGAGGGGGCTTAGATCCCACAGGGCTGTCGGACGCGGCTCTCCCGCTGGCAGGTGTCGGCACTTTTGTTTCCCTCCGCGGTGAGGACCGCCTTCTCCTGCCCCTCAGCTGACCTGGGCCGGTCCAACGAACCTGAGCGCAGGTGTTGCACCTGGGCTGAGGCTCAGGTCCCAGCTGGCACGGGGCCTGTCCAGAGACATGCAGAGGCCTGTCTCCTGAGCATGCACGCACCCAGTGCCAGGCTCAGCCGCAGCCAAAGTGACAGAAGAAGAGGCATGTGTAGAGAGGCCCCCCTGCAACCGGCTCCCCCCTCCACGTGCAAGAGCACGGATTCCCAAGTAGGGCCCACTGGCAGGGCACTGAGGCCCGGAGCCACCTGCCATCAGCAGCGTAGTCCTGGGTGTCCCCGCAGCCCTCAGGAGCACCGGGGCCTGGGGCCTGATCCACTAGGCAGCTGCGCCTCGGCGAGAAGGGCTCTCTGCTTCGGTTCGGAAATCTTGACAGTATCCCTGCGGCATTGCCCGCTATGGTAGCTTGGAACGGCAATCAATAGGAAAATCACCTGGTGGCGTGGCGTGCTCTGGCAGAGCGAAATGTGCTTAAGGTGATGGGTTCTCACTTTTTTTTCCCCCTCCCCAAAAACGGACGGTTACGACTCGAGGCAATGCCCAAACAACCCACACGTCCGCTTTGGACGGTCACGATGGCCGCTTAGAATGTACCCGGTCCATGGAACACCTGGACCTGTCAGCCCACTTGACCGCAGTGCCTGCCTCAAGTGAGCAGAAATGATTTCCACGCAAGTGTCTCACCACCCAATAGGTAAGCAGTTTCGTTGTGCGTCCCCCGGCCCCAGAGCCGAGAGAAATGCTCTCGTTCGTTCGTAGGGTCCCAGAAAGGAGGGCGAGAGGAGAAAGGGCAGGCTGATTGCTCAGAGTCGTCGGGGTGCTCTGGGGCCCCTCTCGCCCCAGAAAAGAAACGCAGAGAAAGAGAGGTCATTGACAAGGGAGAGGGAAGACTCCGGGCCTGTCCTCTCCGGGAGACAGGTGTCTGGAGGCCTGGCCGGGAGCCCGGGCCGAGGCCCGCAGGCCACCGGTGGGAAAGGCCCGGGTTGCCCTGACAAAAGGTGGAGGTGACGGCGATGGGAGACAGCCTGTCTGTGACCATTGCCGTGGGAGAGACCTGCAGGGCACCGCCGGCCGGCCCTAGGTAGGCCCCCAATGGAGGAGGCCTCAGGGACTTTGGTTGGCGAGGAAACCCCCTCTTGGGGGGGGGGTGAAGGGGGGGCCTGGCAGGCCGGCCCGGCCCAGACCCTCGGCCTGGGCCAGGTGAGCTATGGCATGGAGAGGGGGCTCTCCCAGCAGCCCCAGATCTGCCCCAGGGCTCCCTTCCCCCACAGCCCCTTCTGCAAGGGGCCCTGCCCCTCCCCCTGCCTTAGAACTCAGCCCTCTGGCCTCCAGCGAGCGTGAGGAAGGAACTATTCCTATCCAACAGTGGCCCCTAGCGGTGGAAGTTTTGGCTCAGACTTTGGGCAACGGAGCCGCTCTCTTGTTCCTGGAGCTTCTTCAGGCCCTTGGCCTTTCACCAGACAGACGGGAGGGAACAACTGTCCAGGACAGCGTAGCAGAGCTTCTCTCCTAGCCCAGTCCCCACCCAGCAGGCTCCACCCACGTCGGCGACCCCTTCCGTCGCGTCCCCGTGGCCTCCTGGTGGCACTCGGTGTAAACATTTTGGAACCCCGCTTCCCCCAGCGCTGGAGGTTTTCCTGCCAGTGGACGCGCTCCCCGAAGGGCATTGGGTGGGTTTCGGCCGGATGCCTATTGGCCGCATCTGTCCCGGCACTGGCACTGGGGACAACTCCCGAGGGGGGCGGAAAACGCGCCCCGCCCCCATCCATCACAACCGTCTTCCCACTCCCGGCCTCGGGCGGCTCCCGCCAGTGGCCACCGTCTCCAGAGCAACCGGGCGGGCGGGCGGGGCGGGGTCGGGGCGAGTGTGCCGGGGGCGGGTGTGGGGGGCGCCTGCGCGCCAGGGCGGCGGTGGGCGTGGCCGGCCCAGCGGGCTGGGGCGCCTGCGCTTTGGTCCCGGCACGGCGGGCGTCGGAGAGCGGTCTAGGGCGGCGCGGGAGGCCTAGCGCTTGCCCACCCCCACCCCCACCCCCACCGCCACCCCGGGCGCCGGCCGGGCGCCCCGACAGGAGGGGGTGGGGCGGAGGCAGCGGATGGAGCGAGAGGGGGCTTAGATCCCACAGGGCTGTCGGACGCGGCTCTCCCGCTGGCAGGTGTCGGCACTTTTGTTTCGCTCCGCGGTGAGGACCGCCTTCTCCTGCCCCTCAGCTGACCTGGGCCGGTCCAACGAACCTGAGCGCAGGTGTTGCACCTGGGCTGAGGCTCAGGTCCCAGCTGGCACGGGGCCTGTCCAGAGACATGCAGAGGCCTGTCTCCTGAGCATGCACGCACCCAGTGCCAGGCTCAGCCGCAGCCAAAGTGACAGAAGAAGAGGCATGTGTAGAGAGGCCCCCCTGCAACCGGCTCCCCCCTCCCCGTGCAAGAGCACGGATTCCCAAGTAGGGCCCACTGGCAGGGCACTGAGGCCCGGAGCCACCTGCCATCAGCAGCGTAGTCCTGGGTGTCCCCGCAGCCCTCAGGAGCACCGGGGCCTGGGGCCTGATCCACTAGGCAGCTGCGCCTCGGCGAGAAGGGCTCTCTGCTTCGGTTCGGAAATCTTGACAGTATCCCTGCGGCATTGCCCGCTATGGTAGCTTGGAACGGCAATCAATAGGAAAATCACCTGGTGGCGTGGCGTGCTCTGGCAGAGCGAAATGTGCTTAAGGTGATGGGTTCTCACTTTTTTTTCCCCCTCCCCAAAAACGGACGGTTACGACTCGAGGCAATGCCCAAACAACCCACACGTCCGCTTTGGACGGTCACGATGGCCGCTTAGAATGTACCCGGTCCATGGAACACCTGGACCTGTCAGCCCACTTGACCGCAGTGCCTGCCTCAAGTGAGCAGAAATGATTTCCACGCAAGTGTCTCACCACCCAATAGGTAAGCAGTTTCGTTGTGCGTCCCCGGCCCCAGAGCCGAGAGAAATGCTCTCGTTCGTTCGTAGGGTCCCAGAAAGGAGGGCGAGAGGAGAAAGGGCAGGCTGATTGCTCAGAGTCGTCGGGGTGCTCTGGGGCCCCTCTCGCCCCAGAAAAGAAACGCAGAGAAAGAGAGGTCATTGACAAGGGAGAGGGAAGACTCCGGGCCTGTCCTCTCCGGGAGACAGGTGTCTGGAGGCCTGGCCGGGAGCCCGGGCCGAGGCCCGCAGGCCACCGGTGGGAAAGGCCCGGGTTGCCCTGACAAAAGGTGGAGGTGACGGCGATGGGAGACAGCCTGTCTGTGACCATTGCCGTGGGAGAGACCTGCAGGGCACCGCCGGCCGGCCCTAGGTAGGCCCCCGCTGGAGGAGGCCTCGGGGACTTTGGTTGGCGAGGAAACCCCCTCTTGGGGGGGGGGGGGAGGGGGGGCCTGGCAGGCCGGCCCGGCCCAGACCCTCGGCCTGGGCCAGGTGAGCTATGGCATGGAGAGGGGTCTCTCCCAGCAGCCCCAGATCTGCCCCAGGGCTCCCTTCCCCCACAGCCCCTTCTGCAAGGGGCCCTGCCCCTCCCCCTGCCTTAGAACTCAGCCCTCTGGCCTCCAGCGAGCGTGAGGAAGGAACTATTCCTATCCAACAGTGGCCCCTAGCGGTGGAAGTTTTGGCTCAGACTTTGGGCAACGGAGCCGCTCTCTTGTTCCTGGAGCTTCTTCAGGCCCTTGGCTTTTCACCAGACAGACGGGAGGGAACAACTGTCCAGGACAGCGTAGCAGAGCTTCTCTCCTAGCCCAGTCCCCACCCAGCAGGCTCCACCCACGTCGGCGACCCCTTCCGTCGCGTCCCCGTGGCCTCCTGGTGGCACTCGGTGTAAACATTTTGGAACCCCGCTTCCCCCAGCGCTGGAGGTTTTCCTGCCAGTGGACGCGCTCCCCGAAGGGCATTGGGTGGGTTTCGGCCGGATGCCTATTGGCCGCATCTGTCCCGGCACTGGCACTGGGGACAACTCCCGAGGGGGGCGGAAAACGCGCCCCGCCCCCATCCATCACAACCGTCTTCCCACTCCCGGCCTCGGGCGGCTCCCGCCAGTGGCCACCGTCTCCAGAGCAACCGGGCGGGCGGGCGGGGCGGGGTCGGGGCGAGTGTGCCGGGGGCGGGTGTGGGGGGCGCCTGCGCGCCAGGGCGTCGGTGGGCGTGGCCGGCCCAGCGGGCTGGGGCGCCTGCGCTTTGGTCCCGGCACGGCGGGCGTCGGAGAGCGGTCTAGGGCGGCGCGGGAGGCCTAGCGCTTGCCCACCCCCACCCCCACCCCCACCGCCACCCCGGGCGCCGGCCGGGCGCCCCGACAGGAGGGGGTGGGGCGGAGGCAGCGGATGGAGCGAGAGGGGGCTTAGGTCCCACAGGGCTGTCGGACGCGGCTCTCCCGCTGGCAGGTGTCGGCACTTTTGTTTCCCTCCGCGGTGAGGACCGCCTTCTCCTGCCCCTCAGCTGACCTGGGCCGGTCCAACGAACCTGAGCGCAGGTGTTGCACCTGGGCTGAGGCTCAGGTCCCAGCTGGCACGGGGCCTGTCCAGAGACATGCAGAGGCCTGTCTCCTGAGCATGCACGCACCCAGTGCCAGGCTCAGCCGCAGCCAAAGTGACAGAAGAAGAGGCATGTGTAGAGAGGCCCCCCTCCAACCGGCTCCCCCCTCCACGTGCAAGAGCACGGATTCCCAAGTAGGGCCCACTGGCAGGGCACTGAGGCCCGGAGCCACCTGCCATCAGCAGCGTAGTCCTGGGTGTCCCCGCAGCCCTCAGGAGCACCGGGGCCTGGGGCCTGATCCACTAGGCAGCTGCGCCTCGGCGAGAAGGGCTCTCTGCTTCGGTTCGGAAATCTTGACAGTATCCCTGCGGCATTGCCCGCTATGGTAGCTTGGAACGGCAATCAATAGGAAAATCACCTGGTGGCGTGGCGTGCTCTGGCAGAGCGAAATGTGCTTAAGGTGATGGGTTCTCACTTTTTTTTCCCCCTCCCCAAAAACGGACGGTTACGACTCGAGGCAATGCCCAAACAACCCACACGTCCGCTTTGGACGGTCACGATGGCCGCTTAGAATGTACCCGGTCCATGGAACACCTGGACCTGTCAGCCCACTTGACCGCAGTGCCTGCCTCAAGTGAGCAGAAATGATTTCCACGCAAGTGTCTCACCACCCAATAGGTAAGCAGTTTCGTTGTGCGTCCCCCGGCCCCAGAGCCGAGAGAAATGCTCTCGTTCGTTCGTAGGGTCCCAGAAAGGAGGGCGAGAGGAGAAAGGGGCAGGCTGATTGCTCAGAGTCGTCGGGGTGCTCTGGGGCCCCTCTCGCCCCAGAAAAGAAACGCAGAGAAAGAGAGGTCATTGACAAGGGAGAGGGAAGACTCCGGGCCTGTCCTCTCGGGGAGACAGGTGTCTGGAGGCCTGGCCGGGAGCCCGGGCCCGAGGCCCGCAGGCCACCGGTGGGAAAGGCCCGGGTTGCCCTGACAAAAGGTGGAGGTGACGGCGATGGGAGGACAGCCTGTCTGTGACCATTGCCGTGGGAGAGACCTGCAGGGCACCGCCGGCCGGCCCTAGGTAGGCCCCCGCTGGAGGAGGGCCTCGGGGACTTTGGTTGGCGAGGAAACCCCCTCTTGGGGGGGGGGGGAGGGGGGGCCTGGCAGGCCGGCCCGGCCCAGACCCTCGGCCTGGGCCAGGTGAGGCTATGGCATGGAGAGGGGGCTCTCCCAGCAGCCCCAGATCTGCCCCAGGGCTCCCTTCCCCCACAGCCCCTTCTGCAAGGGGCCCTGCCCCTCCCCCTGCCTTAGAACTCAGCCCTCTGGCCTCCAGCGAGCGTGAGGAAGGAACTATTCCTATCCAACAGTGGCCCCTAGCGGTGGAAGTTTTGGCTCAGACTTTGGGCAACGGAGCCGCTCTCTTGTTCCTGGAGCTTCTTCAGGCCCTTGGCTTTTCACCAGACAGACGGGAGGGAACAACTGTCCAGGACAGCGTAGCAGAGCTTCTCTCCTAGCCCAGTCCCCACCCAGCAGGCTCCACCCACGTCGGCGACCCCTTCCGTCGCGTCCCCGTGGCCTCCCTGGTGGCACTCGGTGTAAACATTTGGAACCCCGCTTCCCCCAGCGCTGGAGGTTTTCCTGCCAGTGGACGCGCTCCCCGAAGGGCATTGGGGTGGGTTTCGGCCGGATGCCTATTGGCCGCATCTGTCCCGGCACTGGCACTGGGGACAACTCCCGAGGGGGGGCGGAAAACGCGCCCCGCCCCCATCCATCACAACCGTCTTCCCACTCCGGCCTCGGGCGGCTCCCGCCAGTGGCCACCGTCTCCAGAGCAACCGGGCGGGCGGGCGGGGCGGGGTCGGGGCGAGTGTGCCGGGGGCGGGTGTGGGGGGCGCCTGCGCGCCAGGGCGGCGGTGGGCGTGGCCGGCCCAGCGGGCTGGGGCGCCTGCGCTTTGGTCCCGGCACGGCGGGCGTCGGAGAGCGGTCTAGGGCGGCGCGGGAGGCCTAGCGCTTGCCCACCCCCACCCCCACCCCCACCGCCACCCCGGGCGCCGGCCGGGCGCCCCGACAGGAGGGGGTGGGGCGGAGGCAGCGGATGGAGCGAGAGGGGGCTTAGGTCCCACAGGGCTGTCGGACGCGGCTCTCCCGCTGGCAGGTGTCGGCACTTTTGTTTCCCTCCGCGGTGAGGGACCGCCTTCTCCTGCCCCTCAGCTGACCTGGGCCGGTCCAACGAACCTGAGCGCAGGTGTTGCACCTGGGCTGAGGCTCAGGTCCCAGCTGGCACGGGGCCTGTCCAGAGACATGCAGAGGCCTGTCTCCTGAGCATGCACGCACCCAGTGCCAGGCTCAGCCGCAGCCAAAGTGACAGAAGAAGAGGCATGTGTAGAGAGGCCCCCCTGCAACCGGCTCCCCCCTCCCCGTGCAAGAGCACGGATTCCCAAGTAGGGCCCACTGGCAGGGCACTGAGGCCCGGAGCCACTGCCATCAGCAGCGTAGTCCTGGGTGTCCCCGCAGCCCTCAGGAGCACCGGGGCCTGGGGCCTGATCCACTAGGCAGCTGCGCCTCGGCGAGAAGGGCTCTCTGCTTCGGTTCGGAAATCTTGACAGTATCCCTGCGGCATTGCCCGCTATGGTAGCTTGGAACGGCAATCAATAGGAAAATCACCTGGTGGCGTGGCGTGCTCTGGCAGAGCGAAATGTGCTTAAGGTGATGGGTTCTCACTTTTTTTTCCCCCTCCCCAAAAACGGACGGTTACGACTCGAGGCAATGCCCAAACAACCCACACGTCCGCTTTGGACGGTCACGATGGCCGCTTAGAATGTACCCGGTCCATGGAACACCTGGACCTGTCAGCCCACTTGACCGCAGTGCCTGCCTCAAGTGAGCAGAAATGATTTCCACGCAAGTGTCTCACCACCCAATAGGTAAGCAGTTTCGTTGTGCGTCCCCCGGCCCCAGAGCCGAGAGAAATGCTCTCGTTCGTTCGTAGGGTCCCAGAAAGGAGGGCGAGAGGAGAAAGGGCAGGCTGATTGCTCAGAGTCGTCGGGGTGCTCTGGGGCCCCTCTCGCCCCAGAAAAGAAACGCAGAGAAAGAGAGGTCATTGACAAGGGAGAGGGAAGACTCCGGGCCTGTCCTCTCCGGGAGACAGGTGTCTGGAGGCCTGGCCGGGAGCCCGGGCCGAGGCCCGCAGGCCACCGGTGGGAAAGGCCCGGGTTGCCCTGACAAAAGGTGGAGGTGACGGCGATGGGAGACAGCCTGTCTGTGACCATTGCCGTGGGAGAGACCTGCAGGGCACCGCCGGCCGGCCCTAGGTAGGCCCCCGCTGGAGGAGGCCTCGGGGACTTTGGTTGGCGAGGAAAACCCCCTCTTGGGGGGGGGGGGGGGGGGAGGAGGGGGGGCCTGGCAGGCGGCCCGGCCCAGACCCTCGGCCTGGGCCAGGTGAGCTATGGCATGGAGAGGGGGCTCTCCCAGCAGCCCCAGATCTGCCCCAAGGGCTCCCTTCCCCCACAGCCCCTTCTGCAAGGGGCCCTGCCCCTCCCCCTGCCTTAGAACTCAGCCCTCTGGCCTCCAGCGAGCGTGAGGAAGGAACTATTCCTATCCAACAGTGGCCCCTAGCGGTGGAAGTTTTGGCTCAGACTTTGGGCAACGGAGCCGCTCTCTTGTTCCTGGAGCTTCTTCAGGCCCTTGGCTTTTCACCAGACAGACGGGAGGGAACAACTGTCCAGGACAGCGTAGCAGAGCTTCTCCTCCTAGCCCAGTCCCCACCCAGCAGGCTCCACCCACGTCGGCGACCCCTTCCGTCGCGTCCCCGTGGCCTCCTGGTGGCACTCGGTGTAAACATTTTGGAACCCCGCTTCCCCCAGCGCTGGAGGTTTTCCTGCCAGTGGACGCGCTCCCCCGAAGGGCGTTGGGTGGGTTTCGGCCGGATGCCTATTGGCCGCATCTGTCCCGGCACTGGCACTGGGGACAACTCCGAGGGGGGCGGAAAACGCGCCCCGCCCCCATCCATCACAACCGTCTTCCCACTCCCGGCCTCGGGCGGCTCCCGCCAGTGGCCACCGTCTCCAGAGCAACCCGGGCGGGCGGGCGGGGGCGGGGGTCGGGGCGAGTGTGCCGGGGGCGGGTGTGGGGGGCGCCTGCGCGCCAGGGCGGCGGTGGGCGTGGCCGGCCCAGCGGGCTGGGGCGCCTGCGCTTTGGTCCCGGCACGGCGGGCGTCGGAGAGCGGTCTAGGGCGGCGCGGGAGGCCTAGCGCTTGCCCACCCCCTCCCCCACCCCCACCGCCACCCCCGGCGCCGGCCGGGCGCCCCGACAGGAGGGGGTGGGGCGGAGGCAGCGGATGGAGCGAGAGGGGGCTTAGATCCCACAGGGCTGTCGGACGCGGCTCTCCCGCTGGCAGGTGTCGGCACTTTTGTTTCCCTCCGCGGTGAGGACCGCCTTCTCCTGCCCCTCAGCTGACCTGGGCCGGTCCAACGAACCTGAGCGCAGGTGTTGCACCTGGGCTGAGGCTCAGGTCCCAGCTGGCACCGGGCCTGTCCAGAGACATGCAGAGGCCTGTCTCCTGAGCATGCACGCACCCAGTGCCAGGCTCAGCCGCAGCCAAAGTGACAGAAGAAGAGGCATGTGTAGAGAGGCCCCCCTGCAACCGGCTCCCCCCTCCCCGTGCAAGAGCACGGATTCCCAAGTAGGGCCCACTGGCAGGGCACTGAGGCCCGGAGCCACCTGCCATCAGCAGCGTAGTCCTGGGTGTCCCCGCAGCCCTCAGGAGCACCGGGGCCTGGGGCCTGATCCACTAGGCAGCTGCGCCTCGGCGAGAAGGGCTCTCTGCTTCGGTTCGGAAATCTTGACAGTATCCCTGCGGCATTGCCCGCTATGGTAGCTTGGAACGGCAATCAATAGGAAAATCACCTGGTGGCGTGGCGTGCTCTGGCAGAGCGAAATGTGCTTAAAGGTGATGGGTTCTCACTTTTTTTCCCCCTCCCCAAAAACGGACGGTTACGACTCGAGGCAATGCCCAAACAACCCACACGTCCGCTTTGGACGGTCACGATGGCCGCTTAGAATGTACCCGGTCCATGGAACACCTGGACCTGTCAGCCCACTTGACCGCAGTGCCTGCCTCAAGTGAGCAGAAATGATTTCCACGCAAGTGTCTCACCACCCAATAGGTAAGCAGTTTCGTTGTGCGTCCCCCGGCCCCAGAGCCGAGAGAAATGCTCTCGTTCGTTCGTAGGGTCCCAGAAAGGAGGGCGAGAGGAGAAAGGGCAGGCTGATTGCTCAGAGTCGTCGGGGTGCTCTGGGGCCCCTCTCGCCCCAGAAAAGAAACGCAGAGAAAGAGAGGTCATTGACAAGGGAGAGGGAAGACTCCGGCCTGTCCTCTCCGGGAGACAGGTGTCTGGAGGCCTGGCCGGGAGCCCGGGCCGAGGCCCGCAGGCCACCGGTGGGAAAGGCCCGGGTTGCCCTGACAAAAGGTGGAGGTGACGGCGATGGGAGACAGCCTGTCTGTGACCATTGCCGTGGGAGAGACCTGCAGGGCACCGCCGGCCGGCCCTAGGTAGGCCCCCGCTGGAGGAGGCCTCGGGGACTTTGGTTGGCGAGGAAACCCCCTCTTGGGGGGGGGGGGGGAGGGGGGGCCTGGCAGGCCGGCCCGGCCCAGACCCTCGGCCTGGGCCAGGTGAGCTATGGCATGGAGAGGGGGCTCTCCCAGCAGCCCCAGATCTGCCCCAGGGCTCCCTTCCCCCACAGCCCCTTCTGCAAGGGGCCCTGACCCTCCCCCTGCCTTAGAACTCAGCCCTCTGGCCTCCAGCGAGCGTGAGGAAGGAACTATTCCTATCCAACAGTGGCCCCTAGCGGTGGAAGTTTTGGCTCAGACTTTGGGCAACGGAGCCGCTCTCTTGTTCCTGGAGCTTCTTCAGGCCCTTGGGTTTTCACCAGACAGACGGGAGGGAACAACTGTCCAGGACAGCGTAGCAGAGCTTCTCTCCTAGCCCAGTCCCCACCCAGCAGGCTCCACCCACGTCGGCGACCCCTTCCGTCGCGTCCCCGTGGCCTCCTGGTGGCACTCGGTGTAAACATTTTGGAACCCCGCTTCCCCCAGCGCTGGAGGTTTTCCTGCCAGTGGACGCGCTCCCCGAAGGGCATTGGGTGGGTTTCGGCCGGATGCCTATTGGCCGCATCTGTCCCGGCACTGGCACTGGGGACAACTCCCGAGGGGGGCGGAAAACGCGCCCCGCCCCCATCCATCACAACCGTCTTCCCACTCCCGGCCTCGGGCGGCTCCCGCAGTGGCCACCGTCTCCAGAGCAACCGGGCGGGCGGGCGGGGCGGGGTCGGGGCGAGTGTGCCGGGGGCGGGTGTGGGGGGCGCCTGCGCGCCAGGGCGGCGGTGGGCGTGGCCGGCCCAGCGGGCTGGGGCGCCTGCGCTTTGGTCCCGGCACGGCGGGCGTCGGAGAGCGGTCTAGGACGGCGCGGGAGGCCTAGCGCTTGCCCACCCCCACCCCCCACCCCCACCGCCACCCCGGGCGCCGGCCGGGCGCCCCGACAGGAGGGGGTGGGGCGGAGGCAGCGGATGGAGCGAGAGGGGGGCTTAGATCCCACAGGGCTGTCGGACGCGGCTCTCCCGCTGGCAGGTGTCGGCACTTTTGTTTCCCTCCGCGGTGAGGACCGCCTTCTCCTGCCCCTCAGCTGACCTGGGCCGGTCCAACGAACCTGAGCGCAGGTGTTGCACCTGGGCTGAGGCTCAGGTCCCAGCTGGCACGGGGCCTGTCCAGAGACATGCAGAGGCCTGTCTCCTGAGCATGCACGCACCCAGTGCCAGGCTCAGCCGCAGCCAAAGTGACAGAAGAAGAGGCATGTGTAGAGAGGCCCCCCCTGCAACCGGCTCCCCCCTCCCCGTGCAAGAGCACGGATTCCCAAGTAGGGCCCACTGGCAGGGCACTGAGGCCCGGAGCCACCTGCCATCAGCAGCGTAGTCCTGGGTGTCCCCGCAGCCCTCAGGAGCACCGGGGCCTGGGGCCTGATCCACTAGGCAGCTGCGCCTCGGCGAGAAGGGCTCTCTGCTTCGGTTCGGAAATCTTGACAGTATCCCTGCGGCATTGCCCGCTATGGTAGCTTGGAACGGCAATCAATAGGAAAATCACCTGGTGGCGTGGCGTGCTCTGGCAGAGCGAAATGTGCTTAAGGTGATGGGTTCTCACTTTTTTTTCCCCCCTCCCCAAAAACGGACGGTTACGACTCGAGGCAATGCCCAAACAACCCACACGTCCGCTTTGGACGGTCACGATGGCCGCTTAGAATGTACCCCGGTCCATGGAACACCTGGACCTGTCAGCCCACTTGACCGCAGTGCCTGCCTCAAGTGAGCAGAAATGATTTCCACGCAAGTGTCTCACCACCCAATAGGTAAGCAGTTTCGTTGTGCGTCCCCCGGCCCCAGAGCCGAGAGAAATGCTCTCGTTCGTTCGTAGGGTCCCAGAAAGGAGGGCGAGAGGAGAAAGGGCAGGCTGATTGCTCAGAGTCGTCGGGGTGCTCTGGGGCCCCTCTCGCCCCAGAAAAGAAACGCAGAGAAAGAGAGGTCATTGACAAGGGAGAGGGAAGACTCCGGGCCTGTCCTCTCCGGGAGACAGGTGTCTGGAGGCCTGGCCGGGAGCCCGGGCCGAGGCCCGCAGGCCACCGGTGGGAAAGGCCCGGGTTGCCCTGACAAAAGGTGGAGGTGACGGCGATGGGAGACAGCCTGTCTGTGACCATTGCCGTGGGAGAGACCTGCAGGGCACCGCCGGCCGGCCCTAGGTAGGCCCCCGCTGGAGGAGGCCTCGGGGACTTTGGTTGGCGAGGAAACCCCCTCTTGGGGAGGGGGGAGGGGGGGCCTGGCAGGCCGGCCCGGCCCAGACCCTCGGCCCTGGGCCAGGTGAGCTATGGCATGGAGAGGGGGCTCTCCCAGCAGCCCCAGATCTGCCCCAGGGCTCCCTTCCCCCACAGCCCCTTCTGCAAGGGGCCCTGCCCCTCCCCCTGCCTTAGAACTCAGCCCTCTGGCCTCCAGCGAGCGTGAGGAAGGAACTATTCCTATCCAACAGTGGCCCCTAGCGGTGGAAGTTTTGGCTCAGACTTTGGGCAACGAGCCGCTCTCTTGTTCCTGGAGCTTCTTCAGGCCCTTGGCTTTTCACCAGACAGACGGGAGGGAACAACTGTCCAGGGACAGCGTAGCAGAGCTTCTCTCCTAGCCCAGTCCCCACCCAGCAGGCTCCACCCACGTCGGCGACCCCTTCCGTCGCGTCCCCGTGGCCTCCTGGTGGCACTCGGTGTAAACATTTTGGAACCCCGCTTCCCCCCAGCGCTGGAGGTTTTCCTGCCAGTGGACCGCGCTCCCCGAAGGGCATTGGGTGGGTTTCGGCCGGATGCCTATTGGCCGCATCTGTCCCGGCACTGGCACTGGGGACAACTCCCGAGGGGGGCGGAAAACGCGCCCCGCCCCCATCCATCACAACCGTCTTCCCACTCCCGGCCTCGGGGCGGCTCCCGCCAGTGGCCACCGTCTCCAGAGCAACCGGGCGGGCGGGCGGGGCGGGGGTCGGGGCGAGTGTGCCGGGGGCGGGTTGTGGGGGGCGCCTGCGCGCCAGGGCGGCGGTGGGCGTGGCCGGCCCAGCGGGCTGGGGGCGCCTGCGCTTTGGTCCCGGCACGGCGGGCGTCGGAGAGCGGTCTAGGGCGGCGCGGGAGGCCTAGCGCTTGCCCACCCCCACCCCCCACCCCCACCGCCACCCCGGGCGCCGGCCGGGCGCCCCGACAGGAGGGGGTGGGGCGGAGGCAGCGGATGGAGCGAGAGGGGGCTTAGGTCCCACAGGGCTGTCGGACGCGGCTCTCCCGCTGGCAGGTGTCGGCACTTTTGTTTCCCTCCGCGGTGAGGACCGCCTTCTCCTGCCCCTCAGCTGACCTGGG
The DNA here is from genome assembly GCF_030445035.2 of Dasypus novemcinctus. Lineage (NCBI taxonomy): Eukaryota > Metazoa > Chordata > Mammalia > Cingulata > Dasypodidae > Dasypus > Dasypus novemcinctus. Next base: position 36,259,088 of record NC_080701.1, on the reverse strand, counting down.
CCGGTCCAACGAACCTGAGCGCAGGTGTTGCCACCTGGGCTGAGGCTCAGGTCCCAGCTGGCACGGGGCCTGTCCAGAGACATGCAGAGGCCTGTCTCCTGAGCATGCACGCACCCAGTGCCAGGCTCAGCCGCAGCCAAAGTGACAGAAGAAGAGGCATGTGTAGAGAGGCCCCCCTGCAACCGGCTCCCCCCTCCCCGTGCAAGAGCACGGATTCCCAAGTAGGGCCCACTGGCAGGGCACTGAGGCCCGGAGCCACCTGCCATCAGCAGCGTAGTCCTGGGTGTCCCCCGCAGCCCTCAGGAGCACCGGGGCCTGGGGCCTGATCCACTAGGCAGCTGCGCCTCGGCGAGAAGGGCTCTCTGCTTCGGTTCGGAAATCTTGACAGTATCCCCTGCGGCATTGCCCGCTATGGTAGCTTGGAACGGCAATCAATAGGAAAATCACCTGGTGGCGTGGCGTGCTCTGGCAGAGCGAAATGTGCTTAAGGTGATGGGTTCTCACTTTTTTTTCCCCCTCCCCAAAAACGGACGGTTACGACTCGAGGCAATGCCCAAACAACCCACACGTCCGCTTTGGACGGTCACGATGGCCGCTTAGAATGTACCCGGTCCATGGAACACCTGGACCTGTCAGCCCACTTGACCGCAGTGCCTGCCTCAAGTGAGCAGAAATGATTTCCACGCAAGTGTCTCACCACCCAATAGGTAAGCAGTTTCGTTGGTGCGTCCCCCGGCCCCAGAGCCGAGAGAAATGCTCTCGTTCGTTCGTAGGGTCCCCAGAAAGGAGGGCGAGAGGAGAAAGGGCAGGCTGATTGCTCAGAGTCGTCGGGGTGCTCTGGGGCCCCTCTCGCCCCAGAAAAGAAACGCAGAGAAAGAGAGGTCATTGACAAGGGAGAGGAAGACTCCGGGCCTGTCCTCTCCGGGAGACAGGTGTCTGGAGGCCTGGCCGGGAGCCCGGGCCGAGGCCCGCAGGCCACCGGTGGGAAAGGCCCGGGTTGCCCTGACAAAAGGTGGAGGTGACGGCGATGGGAGACAGCCTGTCTGTGACCATTGCGTGGGAGAGACCTGCAGGGCACCGCCGGCCGGCCCTAGGTAGGCCCCCGCTGGAGGAGGCCTCGGGGACTTTGGTTGGCGAGGAAACCCCCTCTTGGGGGGGGGGGAGGGGGGGCCTGGCAGGCCGGCCCGGCCCAGACCCTCGGCCTGGGCCAGGTGAGCTATGGCATGGAGAGGGGGCTCTCCCAGCAGCCCCAGATCTGCCCCAGGGCTCCCTTCCCCCACAGCCCCTTCTGCAAGGGGCCCTGCCCCTCCCCCTGCCTTAGAACTCAGCCCTCTGGCCTCCAGCGAGCGTGAGGAAGGAACTATTCCTATCCAACAGTGGCCCCTAGCGGTGGAAGTTTTGGCTCAGACTTTGGGCAACGGAGCCGCTCTCTTGTTCCTGGAGCTTCTTCAGGCCCTTGGCTTTTCACCAGACAGACGGGAGGGAACAACTGTCCAGGACAGCGTAGCAGAGCTTCTCTCCTAGCCCAGTCCCCACCCAGCAGGCTCCACCCACGTCGGCGACCCCTTCCGTCGCGTCCCCGTGGCCTCCTGGTGGCACTCGGTGTAAACATTTTGGAACCCCGCTTCCCCCAGCGCTGGAGGTTTTCCTGCCAGTGGACGCGCTCCCCGAAGGGCATTGGGTGGGTTTCGGCCGGATGCCTATTGGCCGCATCTGTCCCGGCACTGGCACTGGGGACAACTCCCGAGGGGGGCGGAAAACCGCGCCCCGCCCCCATCCATCACAACCGTCTTCCCACTCCCGGCCTCGGGCGGCTCCCGCCAGTGGCCACCGTCTCCAGAGCAACCGGGCGGGCGGGCGGGGCGGGGTCGGGGCGAGTGTGCCGGGGGCGGGTGTGGGGGGCGCCTGCGCGCCAGGGCGGCGGTGGGCGTGGCCCGGCCCAGCGGGCTGGGGCGCCTGCGCTTTGGTCCCGGCACGGCGGGCGTCGGAGAGCGGTCTAGGGGCGGCGCGGGAGGCCTAGCGCTTGCCCACCCCCACCCCCACCCCCACCGCCACCCCGGGCGCCGGCCGGGCGCCCCGACAGGAGGGGGTGGGGCGGAGGCAGCGGATGGAGCGAGAGGGGGCTTAGGTCCCACAGGGCTGTCGGACGCGGGCTCTCCCGCTGGCAGGTGTCGGCACTTTTGTTTCCCTCCGCGGTGAGGACCGCCTTCTCCTGCCCCTCAGCTGACCTGGGCCGGTCCAACGAACCTGAGCGCAGGTGTTGCACCTGGGCTGAGGCTCAGGTCCCAGCTGGCACGGGGCCTGTCCAGAGACATGCAGAGGCCTGTCTCCTGAGCATTGCACGCACCCAGTGCCAGGCTCAGCCGCAGCCAAAGTGACAGAAGAAGAGGCATGTGTAGAGAGGCCCCCCTGCAACCGGCTCCCCCCTCCCCGTGCAAGAGCACGGATTCCCAAGTAGGGCCCACTGGCAGGGCACTGAGGCCCGGAGCCACCTGCCATCAGCAGCGTAGTCCTGGGTGTCCCCGCAGCCCTCAGGAGCACCGGGGCCTGGGGCCTGATCCACTAGGCAGCTGCGCCTCGGCGAGAAGGGCTCTCTGCTTCGGTTCGGAAATCTTGACAGTATCCCTGCGGCATTGCCCGCTATGGTAGCTTGGAACGGCAATCAATAGGAAAATCACCTGGTGGCGTGGCGTGCTCTGGCAGAGCGAAATGTGCTTAAGGTGATGGGTTCTCACTTTTTTTTCCCCCTCCCCAAAAACGGACGGTTACGACTCGAGGCAATGCCCAAACAACCCACACGTCCGCTTTGGACGGTCACGATGGCCGCTTAGAATGTACCCGGTCCATGGAACACCTGGACCTGTCAGCCCACTTGACCGCAGTGCCTGCCTCAAGTGAGCAGAAATGATTTCCACGCAAGTGTCTCACCACCCAATAGGTAAGCAGTTTCGTTGTGCGTCCCCCGGCCCCAGAGCCGAGAGAAATGCTCTCGTTCGTTCGTAGGGTCCCAGAAAGGAGGGCGAGAGGAGAAAGGGCAGGCTGATTGCTCAGAGTCGTCGGGGTGCTCTGGGGCCCCTCTCGCCCCAGAAAAAGAAACGCAGAGAAAGAGAGGTCATTGACAAGGGAGAGGGAAGACTCCGGGCCTGTCCTCTCCGGGAGACAGGTGTCTGGAGGCCTGGCCGGGAGCCCGGGCCGAGGCCCGCAGGCCACCGGTGGGAAAGGCCCGGGTTGCCCTGACAAAAGGTGGAGGTGACCGGCGATGGGAGACAGCCTGTCTGTGACCATTGGCCGTGGGAGAGACCTGCAGGGCACCGCCGGCCGGCCCTAGGTAGGCCCCCGCTGGAGGAGGCCTCGGGGACTTTGGTTGGCGAGGAAACCCCCTCTTGGGGGGGGGGGAGGGGGGGGCCTGGCAGGCCGGCCCGGCCCAGACCCTCGGCCTGGGCCAGGTGAGCTATGGCATGGAGAGGGGGCTCTCCCAGCAGCCCCAGATCTGCCCCAGGGCTCCCTTCCCCCACAGCCCCTTCTGCAAGGGGCCCTGCCCCTCCCCCTGCCTTAGAACTCAGCCCTCTGGCCTCCAGCGAGCGTGAGGAAGGAACTATTCCTATCCAACAGTGGCCCCTAGCGGTGGAAGTTTTGGCTCAGACTTTGGCAACGGAGCCGCTCTCTTGTTCCTGGAGCTTCTTCAGGCCCTTGGCTTTTCACCAGACAGACGGGAGGGAACAACTGTCCAGGACAGCGTAGCAGAGCTTCTCTCCTAGCCCAGTCCCCACCCAGCAGGCTCCACCCACGTCGGCGACCCCTTCCGTCGCGTCCCCGTGGCCTCCTGGTGGCACTCGGTGTAAACATTTTGGAACCCCGCTTCCCCCAGCGCTGGAGGTTTTCCTGCCAGTGGACGCGCTCCCCGAAGGGCATTGGGTGGGTTTCGGCCGGATGCCTATTGGCCGCATCTGTCCCGGCACTGGCACTGGGGACAACTCCGAGGGGGGCGGAAAACGCGCCCCGCCCCCATCCATCACAACCGTCTTCCCACTCCGGCCTCGGGCGGCTCCCGCCAGTGGCCACCGTCTCCAGAGCAACCGGGCGGGCGGGCGGGGCGCGGGGTCGGGGCGGAGTGTGCCGGGGGCGGGTGTGGGGGGCGCCTGCGCGCCAGGGCGGCGGTGGGCGTGGCCGGGCCCAGCGGGCTGGGGCGCCTGCGCTTTGGTCCCGGCACGGCGGGCGTCGGAGAGCGGTCTAGGGCGGCGCGGGAGGCCTAGCGCTTGCCCACCCCCACCCCCACCCCCACCGCCACCCCGGGCGCCGGCCGGGCGCCCCGACAGGAGGGGGTGGGGCGGAGGCAGCGGATGGAGCGAGAGGGGGCTTAGGTCCCACAGGGCTGTCGGACGCGGCTCTCCCCGCTGGCAGGTGTCGGCACTTTTGTTTCCCTCCGCGGTGAGGACCGCCTTCTCCTGCCCCTCAGCTGACCTGGGCCGGTCCAACGAACCTGAGCGCAGGTGTTGCACCTGGGCTGAGGCTCAGGTCCCAGCTGGCACGGGGCCTGTCCAGAGACATGCAGAGGCCTGTCTCCTGAGCATGCACGCACCCAGTGCCAGGCTCAGCCGCAGCCAAAGTGACAGAAGAAGAGGCATGTGTAGAGAGGCCCCCCTGCAACCGGCTCCCCCCTCCCCGTGCAAGAGCACGGATTCCCAAGTAGGGCCCACTGGCAGGGCACTGAGGCCCGGAGCCACCTGCCATCAGCAGCGTAGTCCTGGGTGTCCCCCGCAGCCCTTCAGGAGCACCGGGGCCTGGGGCCTGATCCACTAGGCAGCTGCGCCTCGGCGAGAAGGGCTCTCTGCTTCGGTTCGGAAATCTTGACAGTATCCCTGCGGCATTGCCCGCTATGGTAGCTTGGAACGGCAATCAATAGGAAAATCACCTGGTGGCGTGGCGTGCTCTGGCAGAGCGAAATGTGCTTAAGGTGATGGGTTCTCACTTTTTTTTCCCCCTCCCCAAAAACGGACGGTTACGACTCGAGGCAATGCCCAAACAACCCACACGTCCGCTTTGGACGGTCACGATGGCCGCTTAGAATGTACCCGGTCCATGGAACACCTGACCTGTCAGCCCACTTGACCGCAGTGCCTGCCTCAAGTGAGCAGAAATGATTTCCACGCAAGTGTCTCACCACCCAATAGGTAAGCAGTTTCGTTGTGCGTCCCCCGGCCCCAGAGCCGAGAGAAATGCTCTCGTTCGTTCGTAGGGTCCCAGAAAGGAGGGCGAGAGGAGAAAGGGCAGGCTGATTGCTCAGAGTCGTCGGGGTGCTCTGGGGCCCCCTCTCGCCCCAGAAAAGAAAACGCAGAGAAAGAGAGGTCATTGACAAGGGAGAGGGAAGACTCCGGGCCTGTCCTCTCCGGGAGACAGGTGTCTGGAGGCCTGGCCGGGAGCCCGGGCCGAGGCCCGCAGGCCACCGGTGGGAAAGGCCCGGGTTGCCCTGACAAAAGGTGGAGGTGACGGCGATGGGAGACAGCCTGTCTGTGACCATTGCCGTGGAGAGACCTGCAGGGCACCGCCGGCCGGCCCTAGGTAGGCCCCCGCTGGAGGAGGCCTCGGGGACTTTGGTTGGCGAGGAAACCCCCTCTTGGGGGGGGGGGGAGGGGGGGGCCTGGCAGGCCGGCCCGGCCCAGACCCTCGGCCTGGGCCAGGTGAGCTATGGCATGGAGAGGGGGCTCTCCCAGCAGCCCCAGATCTGCCCCAGGGCTCCCTTCCCCCACAGCCCCTTCTGCAAGGGGCCCCTGCCCCTCCCCCTGCCTTAGAACTCAGCCCTCTGGCCTCCAGCGAGCGTGAGGAAGGAACTATTCCTATCCAACAGTGGCCCCTAGCGGTGGAAGTTTTGGCTCAGACTTTGGGCAACGGAGCCGCTCTTCGTGTTCCTGGAGCTTCTTCAGGCCCTTGGCTTTTCACCAGACAGACGGGAGGGAACAACTGTCCAGGACAGCGTAGCAGAGCTTCTCTCCTAGCCCAGTCCCCACCCAGCAGGCTCCACCCACGTCCGGCGACCCCTTCCGTCGCGTCCCCGTGGCCTCCTGGTGGCACTCGGTGTAAACATTTTGGAACCCCGCTTCCCCCAGCGCTGGAGGTTTTCCTGCCAGTGGACGCGCTCCCCGAAGGGCGTTGGGTGGGTTTCGGCCGGATGCCTATTGGCCGCATCTGTCCCGGCACTGGCACTGGGGACAAACTCCCGAGGGGGGCGGAAGAACGCGCCCCGCCCCCATCCATCACAACCGTCTTCCCACTCCCGGCCTCGGGCGGCTCCCGCCAGTGGCCACCGTCCTCCAGAGCAACCGGGCGGGCGGGCGGGGCGGGGTCGGGGCGAGTGTGCCGGGGGCGGGGTGTGGGGGGCGCCTGCGCGCCAGGGCGGGCGGTGGGCGTGGCCGGCCCAGCGGGCTGGGGCGCCTGCGCTTTGGTCCCGGCACGGCGGGCGTCGGAGAGCGGTCTAGGGCGGCGCGGGGAGGCCTAGCGCTTGCCCACCCCCTCCCCCACCCCCACCGCCACCCCGGGCGCCGGCCGGGCGCCCCGACAGGAGGGGGTGGGGCGGAGGCAGCGGATGGAGCGAGAGGGGGCTTAGATCCCACAGGGCTGTCGGACGCGGCTCTCCCGCTGGCAGGTGTCGGCACTTTTGTTTCCCTCCGCGGTGAGGACCGCCTTCTCCTGCCCCTCAGCTGACCTGGGCCGGTCCAACGAACCTGAGCGCAGGTGTTGCACCTGGGCTGAGGCTCAGGTCCCAGCTGGCACGGGGCCTGTCCAGAGACATGCAGAGGCCTGTCTCCTGAGCATGCACGCACCCAGTGCCAGGCTCAGCCGCAGCCAAAGTGACAGAAGAAGAGGCATGTGTAGAGAGGCCCCCCTGCAACCGGCTCCCCCCTCCCCCGTGCAAGAGCACGGATTCCCAAGTAGGGCCCACTGGCAGGGCACTGAGGCCCGGAGCCACCTGCCATCAGCAGCGTAGTCCTGGGTGTCCCCGCAGCCCTCAGGAGCACCGGGGCCTGGGGCCTGATCCACTAGGCAGCTGCGCCTCGGCGAGAAGGGGCTCTCTGCTTCGGTTCGGAAATCTTTGACAGTATCCCTGCGGCATTGCCCGCTATGGTAGCTTGGAACGGCAATCAATAGGAAAATCACCTGGTGGCGTGGCGTGCTCTGGCAGAGCGAAATGTGCTTAAGGTGATGGGTTCTCACTTTTTTTTCCCCCTCCCCAAAAACGGACGGTTACGACTCGAGGCAATGCCCAAACAACCCACACGTCCGCTTTGGACGGTCACGATGGCCGCTTAGAATGTACCCGGTCCATGGAACACCTGGACCTGTCAGCCCACTTGACCGCAGTGCCTGCCTCAAGTGAGCAGAAATGATTTCCACGCAAGTGTCTCACCACCCAATAGGTAAGCAGTTTCGTTGTGCGTCCCCCGGCCCCAGAGCCGAGAGAAATGCTCTCGTTCGTTCGTAGGGTCCCAGAAAGGAGGGCGAGAGGAGACAAGGGCAGGCTGATTGCTCAGAGTCGTCGGGGTGCTCTGGGGCCCCTCTCGCCCCAGAAAAGAAACGCAGAGAAAGAGAGGTCATTGACAAGGGAGGAGGGAAGACTCCGGGCCTGTCCTCTCCGGGAGACAGGTGTCTGGAGGCCTGGCCGGGAGCCCGGGCCGAGGCCCGCAGGCCCACCGGTGGGAAAGGCCCGGGTTGCCCTGACAAAAGGTGGAGGTGACGGCGATGGGAGACAGCCTGTCTGTGACCATTGCCGTGGGAGAGACCTGCAGGGCACCGCCGGCCGCGCCCTAGGTAGGCCCCCGCTGGAGGAGGCCTCGGGGACTTTGGTTGGCGAGGAAACCCCCTCTTGGGGGGGGGGGAGGGAGGGGGGCCTGGCAGGCCCGGCCCGGCCCAGACCCTCGGCCTGGGCCAGGGTGAGCTATGGCATGGAGAGGGGGCTCTCCCCAGCAGCCCCAGATCTGCCCCAGGGCTCCCTTCCCCCACAGCCCCTTCTGCAAGGGGCCCTGACCCTCCCCCTGCCTTAGAACTCAGCCCTCTGGCCTCCAGCGAGCGTGAGGAAGGAACTATTCCTATCCAACAGTGGCCCCTAGCGGTGGAAGTTTTGGCTCAGACTTTGGGCAACGGAGCCGCTCTCTTGTTCCTGGAGCTTCTTCAGGCCCTTGGGTTTTCACCAGACAGACGGGAGGGAACAACTGTCCAGGAACAGCGTAGCAGAGCTTCTCTCCTAGCCCAAGTCCCCCACCCAGCAGGCTCCACCCACGTCGGCGACCCCTTTCCGTCGCGTCCCCGTGGCCTCCTGGTGGCACTCGGTGTAAACATTTTGGAACCCCGCCTTCCCCCAGCGCTGGAGGTTTTCCTGCCAGTGGACCGCGCTCCCCGAAGGGCATTGGGTGGGTTTCGGCCGGATGCCCTATTGGCCGCATCTGTCCCGGCACTGGCACTGGGGGACAACTCCCGAGGGGGGCGGGAAAACGCGCCCCGCCCCCATCCATCACAACCGTCTTCCCACTCCCGCCTCGGGCGGCTCCCGCCAGTGGCCACCGTCTCCAGAGCAACCGGGCGGGCGGGCGGGGCGGGGTCGGGGCGAGTGTGCCGGGGGCGGCGTGTGGGGGGCGCCTGCGCGCCAGGGCGGCGGTGGGCGTGGCCGGCCCAGCGGGCTGGGGCGCCTGCGCTTTGGTCCCGGCACGGCGGGCGTCGGTAGAGCGGTCTAGGACGGCGCGGGAGGCCTAGCGCTTGCCCACGCCCCACCCCCACCCCCACCGCCACCCCGGGCGCCGGCCGGGCGCCCCGACAGGAGGGGGTGGGGCGGAGGCAGCGGATGGAGCGAGAGGGGGCTTAGATCCCACAGGGCTGTCGGACGCGGCTCTCCCGCTGCAGGTGTCGGCACTTTTGTTTCCCTCCGCGGTGAGGGACCGCCTTCTCCCTGCCCCTCAGCTGACCTGGGCCGGTCCAACGAACCTGAGCGCAGGTGTTGCACCTGGGCTGAGGCTCAGGTCCCAGCTGGCACGGGGCCTGTCCAGAGACATGCAGAGGCCTGTCTCCTGAGCATGCACGGCACCCAGTGCCAGGCTCAGCCGCAGCCAAAGTGACAGAAGAAGAGGCATGTGTAGAGAGGCCCCCCTGCAACCGGCTCCCCCCTCCCCGTGCAAGAGCACGGATTCCCAAGTAGGGCCCACTGGCAGGGCACTGAGGCCCGGAGCCCACCTGCCATCAGCAGCGTAGTCCTGGGTGTCCCCGCAGCCCTCAGGAGCACCGGGGCCTGGGGCCTGATCCACTAGGCAGCTGCGCCTCGGCGAGAGAGGGCTCTCTGCTTCGGTTCGGAAATCTTGACAGTATCCCTGCGGCATTGCCCGCTATGGTAGCTTGGAACGGCAATCAATAGGAAAATCACCTGGTGGCGTGGCGTGCTCTGGCAGAGCGAAATGTGCTTAAGGTGATGGGTTCTCACTTTTTTTTCCCCCTCACCCAAAAAACGGACGGTTACGACTCGAGGCAATGCCCAAACAACCCACACGTCCGCTTTGGACGGTCACGATGGCCGCTTAGAATGTACCCCGGTCCATGGAACAGCCTGGACCTGTCAGCCCACTTGACCGCAGTGCCTGCCTCAAGTGAGCAGAAATGATTTCCACGCAAGTGTCTCACCACCCAATAGGTAAGCAGTTTCGTTGTGCGTCCCCCGGCCCCAGAGCCGAGAGAAATGCATCTCGTTCGTTCGCTAGGGTCCCAGAAAGTGAGGGCGAGAGGAGAAAGGGCAGGCTGATTGCTCAGAGTCGTCGGGGTGCTCTGGGGCCCCTCTCGCCCCAGAAAAGAAACGCAGAGAAAGAGAGGTCATTGACAAGGGAGAGGGAAGACTCCGGGCCTGTCCTCTCCGGGAGACAGGTGTCTGGAGGCCTGGCCGGGAGCCCGGGCCGAGAGGCCCGCAGGCCACCGGTGGGAAAGGCCCGGGTTGCCCTGACACAAAAGGTGGAGAGGTGACGGCGATGGGAGACAGCCTGTCTGTGACCATTGCCGTGGGAGAGACCTGCAGGGCACCGCCGGCCGGCGGCCTAGGTAGGCCCCCGCTGGAGGAGGCCTCGGGGACTTTGGTTGGCGAGAGATCCCCCCTCTTGGGGGGGGGGGGAGGGGGGGCCTGGCAGGCCGGCCCGGCCCAGACCCTCGGCCTGGGCCAGGTGAGCTATGGCATGGAGAGGGGTCTCTCCCAGCAGCCCCAGATCTGCCCCAGGAGCTCCCTTCCCTCCCACAGCCCCTTTCGTGCAAGGGGCCCCTGCCCCTCCCCCTGCCTTTAGAACTCAGCCCTCTGGCCTCCAGGCGAGCGTGAGGAAGGAACTATTCCTATCCAACAGTGGGCCCCTAGCGGTGGAAGTTTTGGCTCAGACTTTGGGCAACGGAGCCGCTCTCTTGTTCCTGGAGCTTCTTGAGGCCCTTGGCTTTTCACCAGACAGACGGGAGGGAACAAACTGTCCAGGACAGCGTAGCAGAGCTTCTCTCCTAGCCCAGTCCCCACCCAGCAGGCTCCACCCACGTCGGCGACCCCTTCCGTCGCGTCCCCGTGGCCTCCTGGTGGCACTCTGGTGTAAACATTTTGGAACTCCCGCTTCCCCCAGCGCTGGGAGGTTTTCCTGCCAGTGGACGGCGCTCGCCCGAAGGGCATTGGGTGGGTTTCGGCCGGATGCCTGATTGGCCCGCATTCTGTCCCGGCACTGGCACTGGGGACAACTCCCGAGGGGGGGCGGAAAACGGCGCCCCGCCCCCATTCCCATCAACTAACCGTCTTCCCACTCCCGGCCCTCGGGCGGCTCCCCTCAGTGGCCCACCGTCTCCAGAGCAAACCGGGCGGGCGGGCGGGCGGGGGTCGGTGGCGAGGTGTGCCGCGGGGGGCGGGTGTGCGGGGGGCGCCTGCGCGCCAGGGCGGCGGTGGGCGTGGCCGGCCCAGCGGGCTGGGGCGCCTGCGCTTTGGTCCCGGCACGGCGGGCGTCGGAGAGCGGTCTAGGGCGGCCGCGGGAGGCCTAGCGCTTGCCCACGCCCCACCCCCACCCCCACCGCCACCCCCGGGCGCCGGCCGGGCGCCCCGACAGGAGGGGGGTGGGGCGGAGGCAGCGGATGGAGCGAGAGGGGGCGTAGATCGCAACAGGGCTGTCGGACGCGGCTCTCCTCGCTGGCAGGTGTCGGCACTTTTGTTTCTCCCTCCGCGGTGAGGACCGCCTTCTCCTGCCCCTTCAGCTGACCTGGGCCGGTCCAAACGAACCTGAGCGCAGGTGTTGCACCTGGTGCTGAGGCTCAGGTCCCAGCTGGCACGGGGCCTGTCCAGAGAGGACATGCAGAGCCTGTCTCCTGAGCATGCACGCACCCAGTGCCAGGCTCAGCCGCAGCAAAGTGACAGAAGAAGAGGCCATGTGTAGAGAGGCCCCCCTGCAACCGGCTCCCCCCTCCCCGTGCAAGAGCACGGATTCCCAAGTAGGGCCCACTGGCAGGGCACTGAGGCCCGGAGCCACCTGCCATCAGCAGCGTAGTCCTGGGTGTCCCCCGCAGCCCTCAGGAGCACCGGGGGCCTGGGGCCTGATCCACTAGGCAGCTGCGCCTCGGCGAGAAGGGCTGCTCTGCTTCGGTTCGGAAAATCTTGACAGTATCCTGCGGCATTGCCCGCTATGGTAGCTTGGAACGGGCAATCAATAGGAAAATCACCTGGTGGCGTGGCGTGCTCTGGCAGAGCGAAATGTGCTTAAGGTGATGGGTTCTTCACTTTTTTTTCCCCCTCCCCAAAAACGGACGGTTACGACTCGAGGCAATGCCCAACCAACCCACACCGTCCGCTTTGGACGGTCCACGATGGCCGCTTAGAATGTAGACCCGGTCCATGGAACACATGGACCTGTCAGCCCACTTGACCGCAGTGCCTGCCTCAAGTGAGCAGAAATGATTTTCCTACGCAAGTGTCTCACCACCCAATAGGTAAGCAGTTTCGTTGTGCGTCCCCCGGCCCCAGAGCCGAGAGAAATGCTCTCGTTCGTGTCGTAGGGTCCCAGAAAGGAGGGCGAGAGGAGAAAGGGCAGGCTGATTGCTCCAGAGTCGTCGGGGTGCTCTGGGGCCCCTCTCGCCCCAGAAAGAGAAACGCAGAGAGAAGAGAGGTCATTGACAAGGGAGAGGGAAGACTCCGGCCCTGTCCTCTCCGGGAGGACAAGGTGTCTGGAGGCCTGGCCGGGAGCCCGGGCCGAGGCCCGCAGGCCACCGGTGGAAAGGCCCGGGTTGCCCTGACAAGAAGGTTGGAGGTGACGGCGATGGGAGACAGCCTGTCTGTGACCATTGCCGTGGGAGAGAGACCTGCAGGGCACCGCCGGCCGGCCCTAGGTAGGCGCCCCGCTGGAGGAGGCCTCGGGGACTTTGGGTTGGCGAGGAAACCCCCCTCTTGGGGAGGGGGGAGGGGGGCCTGGCAGGCCGGCCCGGCCCAGACCCTCGGCCTGGGCCAGGTGAGCTATGGCATGGAGAGGGGGCTCTCCCAGCAGCCCCAGATCTGCCCCAGGGCTCCCTTCCCCCACAGCCCCTTCTGCAAGGGGCCCTGCCCCTCCCCCCTGCCTTAGAACTCAGCCCTCTGGCCTCCAGCGAGAGCGTGAGGAAGGAACTATTCCTATCCAACAGTGGCCCCTAGCGGTGGAAAGTTTTGGCTCAGACTTTGGGCAACGGAGCCGCTCTCTTGTTCCTGGAGCTTCTTCAGGCCCTTGGCTTTTCACCAGACAGACGGAGGGAACAACTGTGCCAGGACAGCGTAGCAGAGCTTCGTCTCCTCTAGCCCAGTCCCCACCCAGCAGGCTCCACCCACGTCGGTCGACCCCTTCCGTCGCGTCCCCGTTGGCCTCCTGGTGGCACTCGGTGTAAAGCATTTTGGAAACCCCGCTTCCCCCGCAGCGCTGGAGGTTTTCCTGCCAGTGGACGCGCTCCCCGAAGGGCATTGGGTGGGTTTCGGGCCGGCATGCCTAGTTGGCCGCATCTGTCCCGGCACTGGCACCTGGGGGACAAACTCTCCGAGGGGGCGGAAAAACGCGCCCCGCCCCCATCCATCACAACCGTCTTCCCCACTCCCGGCCTCGGGCGGCTCCCGCCAGTGGCCACCGTCTCCAGAGCAAACCGGGCGGGCGGGCGGGGGCGGGGTCGGGGCGAGTGTGCCGGGGGCGGGTGTGGGGGGCGCCTGCGCGCCAGGGCGGCGGTGGGCGTGGCCGGCCCAGCGGGCTGGGGCGCCTGCGCTTTGGTCCCGGCACGGCGGGCGTCGGAGAGCGGTCTATGGGCGGCGCGCGGGAGGCCTAGGCGCTTGCCCAACCCCCACCCCCACCCCCCACCGCCCACCCCGGGCGCCCGGCCGGGCGCCCCGACAGGGAGGGGGTGGGGCGGAGGCAGCGGATGGAGCGAGAGGGGGCTTAGGTCCCCTCAGGGCTGGAGTCGGACGCGGCTCTCCCGCTGGCAGGTGTCGGCACTTTTGTTTGCCCTCCTGCGGTGAGGACCGCCCTTCTCCTGCCCCTCAGCTGACCTGGGCCGGTCCAACGAACCTGAGCGCAGGTGTTGCACCTGGGCTGAGCTCAAGGTCCCCAGCTGGCACGGGGCCTGTCCAGAGAAAGCATGCAGAGGCCCTGTCTCCTGAGCATGCACGCACCCCAGTGCCAGGCTCAGCCGCAGCCAAAGTGACAGAAGAAGACGGGCATGTGTAGAGAGGCCCCCCCTGCAAACCGGCTCCCCCCCTCCCCGTGCAAGAGCACGGATTCACCCAAGTAGGGCCCACTGGCAGGGCACTGAGGCCCGGAGCCACCTGCCATCAGCAGCGTAGTCCTGGGTGTCCCCGCAGCCTCAGGAGCACCGGGGCCTGGGGCCTGATCCACTAGGCAGCTGCGCCTCGGCGAGAAGGGCTCTCTGCTTCGGTTCGGAAATCTTGACAGTATCCCTGCGGCATTGCCCGCTATGGTAGCTTGGAACGGCAATCAATAGGAAAATCACCTGGTGGCGTGGCGTGCCTCTGGCAGAGCGAAATGTGCTTAAGGTGATGGGTTCTCACTTTTTTTTCCCCCTCCCCAAAAACGGACGGTTACGACTCGAGGCAATGCCCAAACAACCCACACGTCCGCTTTGGACGGTCACGATGGCCGCTTAGAATGTACCCGGTCCATGGAACACCTGGACCTGTCAGCCCACTTGACCGCAGTGCCTGCCCTCAAGTGAGCAGAAATGATTTCACACGCAAGTGTCTCACCACCCAATAGGTAAGCAGTTTCGTTGTGCGTCCCCCGGCCCCCAGAGCCGAGAGAAATGCTCTCGTTCGTTCTGTAGAGTGTCCCAGAAAGGGAGGGCGAGAGGAGAAAGGGCAGGGCTGATTGCTCAGAGTCGTCGGGGTGCTCTGGGGCCCCTCTCGCCCCAGAGAAAAGAAACGCAGAGAAAGAGAGGTCATTGACAAGGGAGAGGGAAGACTCCGGGCCTGTCCTCCTCCGGGAGACAGGTGTCTGGAGGCCTGGCCCGGGAGCCCGGGCCCGAGGCCCGCAGGCCCACCGGTGGAAAGGCCCGGGTTGCCCTGACAAAAGGTGGAGGTGACGGCGATGGGAGACAGCCATGTCTGTGACCATTGCCGTGGGAGAGACCTGCAGGGCAGCCGCCCGGCCCGGCCCTAGGTAGGGCCCCCGCTGGAGGAGGCCTCGGGGACTTTGGTTGGCGAGGAAACCCCCTTCTTGGGGGGGGGGGAGGGGGGGCCTGGCAGGCCGGCCCGGCCCCAGACCCTCGGCCTGGGCCAGGTGAGCTATGGCATGGAGAGGGGGCTCTCCCAGCAGCCCCAGATCTGCCCCAGGGGGGCTCCCTTCCCCCACAGCCCCTTCTGCCAAGGGGCCCTGCCCCTACCCCCTGCCTTAGAACTCAGCCCTCTGGCCCTCCAGCGAGCGTGAGGAAGGAACTATTCCTATCCAACAGTGGCCCCTAGCGGTTGGAAGTTTTGGCTCAGAACTTTGGGCAACGGAGCCGGCTCTCTGTTCCTGGAGCTTCTTCAGGCCTTGGGTTTTCACCAGACAGACGGGAGGGAACAACTGTCCAGGACAGCGTAGCAGAGCTCTCTCCTAGCCCAGTCCCCACCCAGCAGGCTCCACCCACGTCGCGCGACCCCTTCCGTCGCGTCCCCGTGGGCCTCCTGGTGGCACTCGGTGTAAACATTTTTGGAACCCCGCTTCCCCCCAGCGCTGGAGGTTTTCCTGCCAGTGGACGCGCTCCACCGAAGGGGCGTTGGGTGGGTTTCGGCCGGATGCCTATTGGCCGCATCTGTCCCCGGCACTGGCACTGGGGACAACTCCCGAGGGGGGCGGAAAACGCGCCCCGCCCCCATCCATCACAACCGTCTTCCCACTCCCGGCCTCGGGCGGCTCCCGCCAGTGGCCACCGTCTCCAGAGCAACCGGGCGGGCGGCGGGGCGGGGGGTCGGGGCGAGTGTGCCGGGGGCGGGTGGTGGGGGGCCGCCTGCGCGCCAGGGCGGCCGGTGGGGCGTGGCCGGCCCAGCGGGCTGGGGCGCCTGCGCTTTGGTCCCGGCACGGCGGGCGTCGGAGAGCGGTCTAGGGCGGCGCGGGAGGCCTAGCGCTTGCCCACCCCCACCCCCACCCCCACCGCCACCCCGGGCGCCGGGCCGGGCGCCCCGACAGGAGGGGGTGGGGCGGAGGCAGCGGATTGGAGCGAGAGGGGGCTTAGATCCCACAGGGCTGTCCGGACGCGGCTCTCCCGCTGGCAGGTGTCGGCACTTTTGTTTCCCTCCGCGGTGAGGACCGCCTTCTCCTGCCCCTCAGCTGACCTGGGCCGGTCCAACGAACCTGAGCGCAGGTGTTGCGACCTGGGCTGAGGCTCAGGTCCAGCTGGCACGGGGCCTGTCCAGAGACATGCAGAGGCCTGTCTCCTGAGCATGCACAGCACCCAGGTGCCAGGCTCAGCCGCAGCCAAAGTGACAGAAGAAGAGAGGCATGTGTAGAGAAGGCCCCCCTGCAACCGGCTCCCCCCTCCCCGTGCAAGAGCCACGGATTCCCAAGTAGGGCCCTCACTGGCAGGGCACTGAGGCCCGGAGCCACCTGCCCATCAAGCAGCGTAGTCCTGGGTGTCCCCTGCAGCCCTCAGGAGCACCGGGGCCTGGGGCCTGATCCACTGAGGCAGCTGCGCCTCGGCGAGAAGGGGCTCTCTGCTTCGGTTCGGAAATCTTGACAGTATCCTGCGGCATTGCCCGCTATGGTAGCTTGGAACGGCAATCAATAGGAAAATCACCTGGTGGCGTGGCGTGCTCTGGCAGAGCGAATGTGCTTAAGGTGATGGGTGTCTCACTTTTTTTCTTCCCCCTCCCCAAAAACGGACGGTTACGACCTCGAGGCGAATGCCCAAAACAACCCACACGTCGCTTTGGGACGGTCACGATGGCCGCTTAGAATGTACCCGGTCCATGGAACACCTGGACCCTGTCAGCCCACTTGACCGCAGTAGCCTAGCCTCAAGTGAGCAGAAATGATTTCCACGCAAGTGTCTCACCACCCAATAGGTAAGCAGTTTCGTTGTGCGTCCCCCGG
>NC_080701.1:36200514-36242507 GCF_030445035.2 Dasypus novemcinctus | reverse complement strand
AGGGGTCGCTGACGTGGGAGGAGCCTGCTGGGTCGGGGCTGGGCAAGAAGAGAACCTCTGCTATGGTGTCCTGGGCAGTGGTTTTCTCATCTAGGTCTGATGAAAAGAAAAGAGACAGCTGCAGCTCCAGGAACAAGAAAGCGGCTCTGGTGCGGAAAGTCAGAGCCCAAACCACCACCGCTAGGGGCCGCTGTTGGATAAGAATTGTTCCTAACTCCCCCCTCCCCCCATCCCCCGTCCTGGAGGGCAGGGGGCTGGATTCCAAGGCAGGGGAGGGGCAGGGCCCCTTGCAGAAGGGGTCGTGGGGGAGGGGACCCATGGGCCAGACCTGTGACCAATGTGAGACCCTGTGTCCATGCGACAGCTCACCTGGTCCAGGCCAAGAGTCTGGGTTGGGCCAGGCTGCCGGGTCCCTCTTAAGAGCGGGGGTTCCTCGCCAACCAGACTCCCCGAGGCCTCGTCAAGCGGGGGCCTACCTGGGGCCGGCGTTGCCCTGCAGGTCTGTCCCACGGCAATGGTCAGAGGCGTGCTGACTCCCATCGCCGGCACCTCCACCTTTTGGTCATGGGAAAACTGGCCTTTCCCCCCCCGGGGGCCTGAGGAGACCTAAGGCCTTGGCTGCCTGCCAGGCCTGGAGAGGCCTGTCTCCCAGAGAGGAGAGGCTCAGAGGCTTCCCCTTCCTTGTCAATGACCACTGTCTCTCTGGGTTTCTTTTCCAGGAGGAGAGGGGCCCCTGAGCCCCCAGACGACTGGTAGCCATGAGCCTGCACTTTCTCCTCTCGCCCTCCTTCTTGGTACCGTACGAGTGAACGCTTCTCTTTTCTCCGGGTTCGGGGGACCCACAACGAAGCTGCTTACCTACTGGTTGGTGAGACTTTGCAGTGGAAAGCATTTCTGCTCACTTGAGGCACTGTCTGCGGTCAAGTGGGCTTACGGGTCCGTGTGTTCCGTGTACCAGGTACACGATAAGCAGCCATCGTGCCCGTCAAAAGCGGCTGTATGAGTGGTTTTGGCTTTGACTCGAGCCATAACCCTCAGTGTTTGAAAAGAAAAAGAAAGAACTCATCATCTTTAGCCCATTTTGCTCTGCCAGAGCACGCCACGCAGCCAGGTGATCTTCGTCTTGATTGTCGTTCCAAGCTACCGTAGCAGGCCATTCAACAGGGCTACTGTCGAGATTTCCCAAGCCAAGCAGATTCCCCTTCTCGGCGAGGCGCCGCTGTCTAGTCGATACAGCCCCAGGCACTGGTGCTCCTGAGGGCTGCGGCGACACCCAGGTCTACACTGGTGGCGGGTGGCTCTGGGCTTCAGTGCCCTGCCAGTGGGCCCTACTTGGGAATATGTGCTCCTGCATGGGGTGGAGTGGGTTTCAGGCGTGGCCTCCCTCCACAGGCCTCTTCTGTCCCTTTGGCTGAAGCCGAGCCTGGCACTGGGGTTTTGCGCCTGCGCGGGAGACTTGAGTCTCTGGACGGGCTCCATGCCAGCTGGGACCTGAGCCTCAGCACGCTCGCATCACCTACGCTCAGCTTCCTTGCACTTGCCCAGGTCAGCTAAGGGGGAGGAGAGGATGGTCCTCAGCAGAGCGGGAAGCAACAGTGCCGACACCGGCCCGCGGTAGAACCGCCTCCAAAAGCCCTGTGGGATCTAATCCCTCCCTCGCTCCAGCCCGCTGCCTCCACCCCGCCCCGCCCCCTCTTCTCGGGGCGGCCAGCCGGCGCCGGGGGGCACGCGCTGTGCGTCTCGCGCCGCCCTAGCCCGCTCTCTGCCGCCCTCCGAGCCAGCCGGGTGCAGGGCGCAGGCGCCCCGGCAGGCCGGGCCCGCCACGCCCGTCACCGCCCAGGCACGCAGGCGCCCCACCACCCCGCCCCCGGCAGCCTCGCCCCGCCCCCGCCCCGCCTCCGTTGCTCTGGAGACCGTGACCGCTGGCGGGAGGGGCCCAGGGCGGGGAGTGGGAAGACAGTTGTGGTGAGGGGGCGATTTCTCCACTCGGGAGGTGTCTCCAGTGGTAGTGCCGGCACACATGCGGCCATTAGACAACCTACCGAAACCCACCCAACGCACTTGCGGGAGCGTGTCCACTGCCAGGGAAACTCACGCGCTGCGGGGAGCGGGGTTCCCAAATGGACACACCCAATGCCCCCAAGAGCACACGGAGAGGGAAACGGACTTGGCCCAGTGGTTGGGGCGTCAGCCTACCACAGGGGAGGTCCGCGGTTCAAACCCCGGGCCTCCTTGACCCGTGTCGAGCTGGCCCATGCGCAGTGCTGATGCGCGCAAGGAGTGCCGCGCCACGCAGCCGTGCCCCCCGCGTAGGGGAGCCGCACGATGAAGGGGAGCGCCCCGTAAGGAGAGCCTCCCAGCGCCAAACAAAGTGCAGCCTGCCCAGGAATGGCGCCGCCCACACTTCCCGTGCTGCTGACGACAGAGAGAAGCGGACAGAGAAACAGGACGCAGCAAATAGACACAGAGAACACACAACCGGGGGAGGGGGGGAAATTAAACCAATAAATAAATCTTTAAAAAAGAATAAAATAATATGAAAGGGGCCACGGGGAGGAAAGGGGTCGCTGACGTGGGAGGAGCCTGCTGGGTCGGGGCTGGGCAAGAAGAGAACCTCTGCTATGGTGTCCTGGGCAGTGGTTTTCTCATCTAGGTCTGATGAAAAGAAAAGAGACAGCTGCAGCTCCAGGAACAAGAAAGCGGCTCTGGTGCGGAAAGTCAGAGCCCAAACCACCACCGCTAGGGGCCGCTGTTGGATAAGAATTGTTCCTAACTCCCCCCTCCCCCCATCCCCCGTCCTGGAGGGCAGGGGGCTGGATTCCAAGGCAGGGGGAGGGGCAGGGCCCCTTGCAGAAGGGGTCGTGGGGGAGGGGACCCATGGGCCAGACCTGTGACCAATGTGAGACCCTGTGTCCATGCGACAGCTCACCTGGTCCAGGCCAAGAGTCTGGGTTGGGCCAGGCTGCCGGGTCCCTCTTAAGAGCGGGGGTTCCTCGCCAACCAGACTCCCCGAGGCCTCGTCAAGCGGGGGCCTACCTGGGGCCGGCGTTGCCCTGCAGGTCTGTCCCACGGCAATGGTCAGAGGCGTGCTGACTCCCATCGCCGGCACCTCCACCTTTTGGTCATGGGAAAACTGGCCTTTCCCCCCCCCGGGGGCCTGAGGAGACCTAAGGCCTTGGCTGCCTGCCAGGCCTGGAGAGGCCTGTCTCCCAGAGAGGAGAGGCTCAGAGGCTTCCCCTTCCTTGTCAATGACCACTGTCTCTCTGGGTTTCTTTTCCAGGAGGAGAGGGGCCCCTGAGCCCCCAGACGACTGGTAGCCATGAGCCTGCACTTTCTCCTCTCGCCCTCCTTCTTGGTACCGTACGAGTGAACGCTTCTCTTTTCTCCGGGTTCGGGGACCCACAACGAAGCTGCTTACCTACTGGTTGGTGAGACTTTGCAGTGGAAAGCATTTCTGCTCACTTGAGGCACTGTCTGCGGTCAAGTGGGCTTACGGGTCCGTGTGTTCCGTGTACCAGGTACACGATAAGCAGCCATCGTGCCCGTCAAAAGCGGCTGTATGAGTGGTTTTGGCTTTGACTCGAGCCATAACCCTCAGTGTTTGAAAAGAAAAAGAAAGAACTCATCATCTTTAGCCCATTTTGCTCTGCCAGAGCACGCCACGCAGCCAGGTGATCTTCGTCTTGATTGTCGTTCCAAGCTACCGTAGCAGGCCATTCAACAGGGCTACTGTCGAGATTTCCCAAGCCAAGCAGATTCCCCTTCTCGGCGAGGCGCCGCTGTCTAGTCGATACAGCCCCAGGCACTGGTGCTCCTGAGGGCTGCGGCGACACCCAGGTCTACACTGGTGGCGGGTGGCTCTGGCTTCAGTGCCCTGCCAGTGGGCCCTACTTGGGAATATGTGCTCCTGCATGGGGTGGAGTGGGTTTCAGGCGTGGCCTCCCTCCACAGGCCTCTTCTGTCCCTTTGGCTGAAGCCGAGCCTGGCACTGGGGTTTTGCGCCTGCGCGGGAGACTTGAGTCTCTGGACGGGCTCCATGCCAGCTGGGACCTGAGCCTCAGCACGCTCGCATCACCTACGCTCAGCTTCCTTGCACTTGCCCAGGTCAGCTAAGGGGGAGGAGAGGATGGTCCTCAGCAGAGCGGGAAGCAACAGTGCCGACACCGGCCCGCGGTAGAACCGCCTCCAAAAGCCCTGTGGGATCTAATCCCTCCCTCGCTCCAGCCCGCTGCCTCCACCCCGCCCCGCCCCCTCTTCTCGGGGCGGCCAGCCGGCGCCGGGGGGCACGCGCTGTGCGTCTCGCGCCGCCCTAGCCCGCTCTCTGCCGCCCTCCGAGCCAGCCGGGTGCAGGGCGCAGGCGCCCCGGCAGGCCGGGCCCGCCACGCCCGTCACCGCCCAGGCACGCAGGCGCCCCACCACCCCGCCCCCGGCAGCCTCGCCCCGCCCCCGCCCCGCCTCCGTTGCTCTGGAGACCGTGACCGCTGGCGGGAGGGGCCCAGGGCGGGGAGTGGGAAGACAGTTGTGGTGAGGGGGCGATTTCTCCACTCGGGAGGTGTCTCCAGTGGTAGTGCCGGCACACATGCGGCCATTAGACAACCTACCGAAACCCACCCAACGCACTTGCGGGAGCGTGTCCACTGCCAGGGAAACTCACGCGCTGCGGGGAGCGGGGTTCCCAAATGGACACACCCAATGCCCCCAAGAGCACACGGAGAGGGAAACGGACTTGGCCCAGTGGTTGGGGCGTCAGCCTACCACAGGGGAGGTCCACGGTTCAAACCCCGGGCCTCCTTGACCCGTGTCGAGCTGGCCCATGCGCAGTGCTGATGCGCGCAAGGAGTGCCGCGCCACGCAGCCGTGTCCCCCGCGTAGGGGAGCCGCACGATGAAGGGGAGCGCCCCGTAAGGAGAGCCTCCCAGCGCCAAACAAAGTGCAGCCTGCCCAGGAATGGCGCCGCCCACACTTCCCGTGCTGCTGACGACAGAGAGAAGCGGACAGAGAAACA
The DNA here is from genome assembly GCF_030445035.2 of Dasypus novemcinctus. Taxonomy (NCBI): domain Eukaryota; kingdom Metazoa; phylum Chordata; class Mammalia; order Cingulata; family Dasypodidae; genus Dasypus; species Dasypus novemcinctus. The sequence continues at coordinate 36,237,502 of NC_080701.1, read as the reverse complement.
GGACGTAGCAAATAGACACAGAGAACACACAACCGGGGGAGGGGGGGGAAATTAAACCAATAAATAAATCTTTAAAAAGAATAAAATAATATGAAAGGGGCCACGGGGAGGAAAGGGGTCGCTGACGTGGGAGGAGCCTGCTGGGTCGGGGCTGGGCAAGAAGAGAACCTCTGCTATGGTGTCCTGGGCAGTGGTTTTCTCATCTAGGTCTGATGAAAGAAAAGAGACAGCTGCAGCTCCAGGAACAAGAAAGCGGCTCTGGTGCGGAAAGTCAGAGCCCAAACCACCACCGCTAGGGGCCGCTGTTGGATAAGAATTGTTCCTAACTCCCCCCTCCCCCCATCCCCCATCCCCCCCATCCCCCATCCTGGAGGGCAGGGGGCTGGATTCCAAGGCAGGGGGAGGGGCAGGGCCCCTTGCAGAAGGGGCCGTGGGGAGGGGACCCCTGGGCCAGACCTGTGACCGATGTGAGACCCTGTGTCCATGCGACAGCTCACCTGGTCCAGGCCAAGAGTCTGGGTTGGGCCAGGCTGCCGGGTCCCTCTTAAGAGCGGGGGTTCCTCGCCAACCAGACTCCCCGAGGCCTCGTCAAGCGGGGGCCTACCTGGGGCCGGCGTTGCCCTGCAGGTCTGTCCCACGGCAATGGTCAGAGGCGTGCTGACTCCCATCGCCGTCACCTCCACCTTTTGGTCATGGGAAAACTGGCCTTTCCCCCCCCGGGTCTGAGGAGACCTAAGGCCTTGGTTGCCTGCCATGCCTGGAGAGGCCTGTCTCCCAGAGAGGAGAGGCTCAGAGGCTTCCCCTTCCTTGTCAATGACCACTGTCTCTCTGGGTTTCTTTTCCAGGAGGAGAGGGGCCCCTGAGCCCCCAGACGACTGGTAGCCATGAGCCTGCCCTTTCTCCTCTCGCCCTCCTTCTTGGTACCGTACGAGTGAACGCTTCTCTTTTCTCCGGGTTCGGGGGACCCACAACGAAGCTGCTTACCTACTGGTTGGTGAGACTTTGCAGTGGAAAGCATTTCTGCTCACTTGAGGCACTGTCTGCGGTCAAGTGGGCTTACGGGTCCGTGTGTTCCGTGTACCAGGTACACGATAAGCAGCCATCGTGCCCGTCAAAAGCGGCTGTATGGGTGGTTTTGGCTTTGACTCGAGCCATAACCCTCAGTGTTTGAAAAGAAAAAGAAAGAACTCATCATCTTTAGCCCATTTTGCTCTGCCAGAGCACGCCACGCAGCCAGGTGATCTTCCTCTTGATTGTCGTTCCAAGCTACCGTAGCAGGCCATTCAACAGGGCTACTGTCGAGATTTCCCAAGCCAAGCAGATTCCCCTTCTCGGCGAGGCGCAGCTGCCTAGTCGATACAGCCCCAGGCACTGGTGCTCCTGAGGGCTGCGGCGACACCCAGGTCTACACTGGTGGCGGGTGGCTCTGGGCTTCAGTGCCCTGCCAGTGGGCCCTACTTGGGAATATGTGCTCCTGCATGGGGTGGAGTGGGTTTCAGGCGTGGCCTCCCTCCACAGGCCTCTTCTGTCCCTTTGGCTGAAGCCGAGCCTGGCACTGGGGTTTTGTGCCTGCGCGGGAGACTTGAGTCTCTGGACGGGCCCCGTGCCAGCTGGGACCTGAGCCTCAGCACGCTCGCATCACCTACGCTCAGCTTCCTTGCACTTGCCCAGGTCAGCTAAGGGGGAGGAGAGGATGGTCCTCAGCAGAGCGGGAAGCAACAGTGCCGACACCGGCCCGCGGTAGAACCGCCTCCAAAAGCCCTGTGGGATCGAATCCCCCTCTCGCTCCAGCCCGCTGCCTCCACCCCGCCCCGCCCCCTCGTCTCGGGGCGCCCAGCCGGCGCCGGGGGGGCACGCGCTGTGCGTCTCGCGCCGCCCTAGCCAGCTCTCTGCCGCCCTCCGAGCCAGCCGGGTGCAGGGCGGGCGCAGGCGCCCCGGCAGGCCGGGCCCGCCACGCCCCTCACCGCCCAGGCACGCAGGCGCCCCACCACCCCGCCCCCGGCAGCCTCGCCACGCCCCCCGCCCCGCCTCCGTTGCTCTGGAGACCGTGGCCGCTGGCGGGAGGGGCCCAGGGCGGGGAGTGGGAAGACAGTTGTGGTGAGGGGGCGATTTCTCCACTCGGGAGGTGTCCACAGTGGTAGTGCCGGCACACATGCGGCCATTAGACATCCTACCGAAGCCCACCCAACGCACTTGCGGCAGCGTGTCCACTGCCAGGGAAACTCACGCGCTGCGGGGAGCGGGGTTCCCAAATGGACACACCCAATGCCCCCAAGAGCACACGGAGAGGGAAACGGACTTGGCCCAGTGGTTAGGGCGTCAGCCTACCACAGGGGAGGTCCGCGGTTCAAACCCCGGGCCTCCTTGACCCGTGTCGAGCTGGCCCATGCGCAGTGCTGATGCGCGCAAGGAGTGCCGCGCCACGCAGCCGTGTGCCCCGCGTAGGGGAGCCGCACGGTGAAGGGGAGCGCCCCGTAAGGAGAGCCTCCCAGCGCCAAACAAAGTGCAGCCTGCCCAGGAATGGCACCGCCCACACTTCCCGTGCTGCTGACGACAGAGAGAAGCGGACAGAGAAACAGGACGCAGCAAATAGACACAGAGAACACACAACCGGGGGAGGGGGGGATAATTAAACCAATAAAAAAATCTTTAAAAAAGAATAAAATAATATGAAAGGGGCCACGGGGAGGTAAGGGGTTGCTGACGTGGGAGGAGCCTGCTGGGTCGGGGCTGGGCAAGAAGAGAACCTCTGCTATGGTGTCCTGGACAGTGGTTTTTTCATCTAGGTCTGATGAAAAGAAAAGAGACAGCTGCAGCTCCAGGAACAAGAAAGCGGCTCTGGTGCGGAAAGTCAGAGCCCAAACCACCACCGCTAGGGGCCGCTGTTGGATAAGAATTGTTCCTAACTCCCCCCCTCCCCCCATCCCCCGTCCTGGAGGGCAGGGGGCTGGATTCCAAGGCAGGGGGAGGGGCAGGGCCCCTTTAGAAGGGGCCGTGGGGGAGGGGACCCCTGGGCCAGACCTGTGACCGATGTGAGACCCTGTGTCCATGCGACAGCTCACCTGGTCCAGGCCAAGAGTCTGGGTTGGGCCAGGCTGCCGGGTCCCTCTTAAGAGCGGGGGTTCCTCGCCAACCAGACTCCCCGAGGCCTCGTCAAGCGGGGGCCTACCTGGGGCCGGCGTTGCCCTGCAGGTCTGTCCCACGGCAATGGTCAGAGGCGTGCTGACTCCCATCGCCGTCACCTCCACCTTTTGGTCATGGGAAAACTGCCCTTTCCCCCCCCGGGGGCCTGAGGAGACCTAAGGCCTTGGCTGCCTCCCAGGCCTGGAGAGGCCTGTCTCCCAGAGAGGAGAGGCTCAGAGGCTTCCCCTTCCTTGTCAATGACCACTGTCTCTCTGGGTTTCTTTTCCGGGAGGAGAGGGGCCCCTGAGCCCCCAGACGACCGGTAGCCATGAGCCTGCCCTTTCTCCTCTCGCCCTCCTTCTTGGTACCGTACGAGTGAACGCTTCTCTTTTCTCCGGGTTCGGGGGACCCACAACGAACCTGCTTACCTACTGGGTGGTGAGACTTTGCAGTGGAAAGCATTTCTGCTCACTTGAGGCACTGTCTGCGGTCAAGTGGGCTTACGGGTCCGTGTGTTCCGTGTACCAGGTACACGATAAGCAGCCATCGTGCCCGTCAAAAGCGACTGTATGGGTGGTTTTGGCTTTGACTCGAGCCATAACCCTCAGTGCTTGAAAAGAAAAAGAAAGAACTCAACATCTTTAGCACATTTTGCTCTGCCAGAGCACGCCACGCAGCCAGGTGATCTTCCTCTTGATTGTCGTTCCAAGCTACCGTAGCAGGCCATTCAACAGGGCTACTGTCGAGATTTCCCAAGCCAAGCAGATTCCCCTTCTCGGTGAGGCGCTGCTGCCTAGTCGATACAGCCCCAGGCACTGGTGCTCCTGAGGGCTGCGGCGACACCCAGGTCTACACTGGTGGCGGGTGGCTCTGGGCTTCAGTGCCCTGCCAGTGGGCCCTACTTGGGAATATGTGCTCCTGCATGGGGTGGAGTGGGTTTCAGGCGTGGCCTCCCTCCACAGGCCTCTTCTGTCCCTTTGGCTGAAGCCGAGCCTGGCACTGGGGTTTTGCGCCTGCGCGGGAGACTTGAGTCTCTGGACGGGCCCCGTGCCAGCTGGGACCTGAGCCTCAGCACGCTCGCATCACCTACGCTCAGCTTCCTTGCACTTGCCCAGGTCAGCTAAGGGGGAGGAGAGGATGGTCCTCAGCAGAGCGGGAAGCAACAGTGCCGACACCGGCCCGCGGTAGAACCGCCTCCAAAAGCCCTGTGGGATCGAATCCCCCTCTCGCTCCAGCCCGCTGCCTCCACCCCGCCCCGCCCCCTCTTCTCGGGGCGCCCAGCCGGCGCCGGGGGGCACGCGCTGTGCGTCTCGCGCCGCCCTAGCCCGCTCTCTGCCGCCCTCCGAGCCAGCCGGGTGCAGGGCGCAGGCGCCCCGGCAGGCCGGGCCCGCCACGCCCCTCACCGCCCAGGCACGCAGGCGCCCCACCACCCCGCCCCCGGCAGCCTCGCCCCGCCCCCGCCCCGCCTCCATTGCTCTGGAGACCGTGGCCGCTGGCGGGAGGGGCCCAGGGCGGGGAGTGGGAAGACAGTTGTGGTGAGGGGGCGATTTCTCCACTCGGGAGGTGTCCCCAGTGGTAGTGCCGGCACACATGCGGCCATTAGACATCCTACCGAAACCCACCCAACGCACTTGCGGCAGCGTGTCCACTGCCAGGGAAACTCACGCGCTGCGGGGAGCGGGGTTCCCAAATGGACACACCCAATGCCCCCAAGAGCACACGGAGAGGAAAACGGACTTGGCCCAGTGGTTAGGGCGTCAGCCTACCACAGGGGAGGTCCGCGGTTCAAACCCCGGGCCTCCTTGACCCGTGTCGAGCTGGCCCATGCGCAGTGCTGATGCGCGCAAGGAGTGCCGCGCCACGCAGCCGTGTCCCCCGCGTAGGGGAGCCGCACGATGAAGGGGAGCGCCCCGTAAGGAGAGCCTCCCAGCGCCAAACAAAGTGCAGCCTGCCCAGGAATGGCGCCGCCCACACTTCCCGTGCTGCTGACGACAGAGAGAAGCGGACAGAGAAACAGGACGCAGCAAATAGACACAGAGAACACACAACCGGGGGAGGGGGGGGAAATTAAATTAATAAATAAATCTTTAAAAAAGAATAAAATAATATGAAAGGGGCCACGGGGAGGAAAGGGGTCGCTGACGTGGGAGGAGCCTGCTGGGTCGGGGCTGGGCAAGAAGAGAACCTCTGCTATGGTGTCCTGGACAGTGGTTTTCTCATCTAGGTCTGATGAAAAGAAAAGAGACAGCTGCAGCTCCAGGAACAAGAAAGCGGCTCTGGTGCGGAAAGTCAGAGCCCAAACCACCACCGCTAGGGGCCGCTGTTGGATAAGAATTGTTCCTAACTCCCCCCTCCCCCCCATCCCCCATCCTGGAGGGCAGGGGGCTGGATTCCAAGGCAGGGGGAGGGGCAGGGCCCCTTGCAGAAGGGGCCGTGGGGGAGGGGACCCCTGGGCCAGACCTGTGACCGATGTGAGACCCTGTGTCCATGCGACAGCTCACCTGGTCCAGGCCAAGAGTCTGGGTTGGGCCAGGCTGCCGGGTCCCTCTTAAGAGCGGGGGTTCCTCGCCAACCAGACTCCCCGAGGCCTCGTCAAGCGGGGGCCTACCTGGGGCCGGCGTTGCCCTGCAGGTCTGTCCCACGGCAATGGTCAGAGGCGTGCTGACTCCCATCGCCGTCACCTCCACCTTTTGGTCATGGGAAAACTGGCCTTTCCCCCCCCCGGGGGCCTGAGGAGACCTAAGGCCTTGGCTGCCTGCCAGGCCTGGAGAGGCCTGTCTCCCAGAGAGGAGAGGCTCAGAGGCTTCCCCTTCCTTGTCAATGACCACTGTCTCTCTGGGTTTCTTTTCCGGGAGGAGAGGGGCCCCTGAGCCCCCAGACGACCGGTAGCCATGAGCCTGCCCTTTCTCCTCTCGCCCTCCTTCTTGGTACCGTGCGAGTGAACGCTTCTCTTTTCTCCGGGTTCGGGGGACCCACAACGAAGCTGCTTACCTACTGGTTGGTGAGACTTTGCAGTGGAAAGCATTTCTGCTCACTTGAGGCACTGTCTGCGGTCAAGTGGGCTTACGGGTCCGTGTGTTCCGTGTACCAGGTACACGATAAGCAGCCATCGTGCCCGTCAAAAGCGGCTGTATGGGTGGTTTTGGCTTTGACTCGAGCCATAACCCTCAGTGTTTGAAAAGAAAAAGAAAGAACTCATCATCTTTAGCGCATTTTGCTCTGCCAGAGCACGCCACGCAGTCAGGTGATCTTCCTCTTGATTGTCGTTCCAAGCTACCGCAGCAGGCCATTCAACAGGGCTACTGTCGAGATTTCCCAAGCCAAGCAGATTCCCCTTCTCGGCGAGGCGCAGCTGCCTAGTCGATACAGCCCCAGGCACTGGTGCTCCTGAGGGCTGCGGCGACACCCAGGTCTACACTGGTGGCGGGTGGCTCTGGGCTTCAGTGCCCTGCCAGTGGGCCCTACTTGGGAATATGTGCTCCTGCATGGGGTGGAGTGGGTTTCAGGAGTGGCCTCCCTCCACAGGCCTCTTCTGTCCCTTTGGCTGAAGCCGAGCCTGGCACTGGGGTTTTGCGCCTGCGCGGGAGACTTGAGTCTCTGGACGGGCCCCGTGCCAGCTGGGACCTGAGCCTCAGCACGCTCGCATCACCTACGCTCAGCTTCCTTGCACTTGCCCAGGTCAGCTAAGGGGGAGGAGAGGATGGTCCTCAGCAGAGCGGGAAGCAACAGTGCCGACACCGGCCCGCGGTAGAACCGCCTCCAAAAGCCCTGTGGGATCGAATCCCCCTCTCGCTCCAGCCCGCTGCCTCCACCCCGCCCCGCCCCCTCTTCTCGGGGCGCCCAGCCGGCGCCGGGGGGCACGCGCTGTGCGTCTCGCGCCGCCCTAGCCCGCTCTCTGCCGCCCTCCGAGCCAGCCGGGTGCAGGGCGCAGGCGCCCCGGCAGGCCGGGCCCGCCACGCCCCTCACCGCCCAGGCACGCAGGCGCCCCACCACCCCGCCCCCGGCAGCCTCACCCCGCCCCCGCCCCGCATCCGTTGCTCTGGAGACCGTGGCCGCTGGCGGGAGGGGCCCAGGGCGGGGAGTGGGAAGACAGTTGTGGTGAGGGGGCGATTTCTCCACTCGGGAGGTGTCCCCAGTGGTAGTGCCGGCACACATGCGGCCATTAGACATCCTACCGAAACCCACCCAACGCACTTGCGGCAGCGTGTCCGCTGCCAGGGAAACTCACGCGCTGCGGGGAGCGGGGATCCCAAATGGACACACCCAATGCCCCCAAGAGCACACGGAGAGGGAAACGGACTTGGCCCAGTGGTTAGGGCGTCAGCCTACCACAGGGGAGGTCCACGGTTCAAACCCAGGGCCTCCTTGACCCGTGTCGAGCTGGCCCATGCGCAGTGCTGATGCGCGCAAGGAGTGCTGCGCCACGCAGCCGTGTGCCCCGCGTAGGGGAGCCGCACGATGAAGGGGAGCGCCCCGTAAGGAGAGCCTCCCAGCGCCAAACAAAGTGCAGCCTGCCCAGGAATGGCGCCGCCCACACTTCCCGTGCTGCTGACGACAGAGAGAAGCGGACAGAGAAACAGGACGCAGCAAATAGACACAGAGAACACACAACCGGGGGAGGGGGGGGGAAATTAAACCAATAAATAAATCTTTAAAAAAGAATAAAATAATATGAAAGGGGCCACGGGGAGGAAAGGCGTCGCTGACGTGGGAGGAGCCTGCTGGGTCGGGGCTGGGCAAGAAGAGAACCTCTGCTATGGTGTCCTGGACAGTGGTTTTCTCATCTAGGTCTGATGAAAAGAAAAGAGACAGCTGCAGCTCCAGGAACAAGAAAGCGGCTCTGGTGCGGAAAGTCAGAGCCCAAACCACCACCGCTAGGGGCCGCTGTTGGATAAGAATTGTTCCTAACTCCCCCCTCCCCCCCATCCCCCATCCTGGAGGGCAGGGGGCTGGATTCCAAGGCAGGGGGAGGGGCAGGGCCCCTTGCAGAAGGGGCCGTGGGGGAGGGGACCCCTGGGCCAGACCTGTGACCGATGTGAGACCCTGTGTCCATGCGACAGCTCACCTGGTCCAGGCCAAGAGTCTGGGTTGGGCCAGGCTGCCGGGTCCCTCTTAAGAGCGGGGGTTCCTCGCCAACCAGACTCCCCGAGGCCTCGTCAAGCGGGGGCCTACCTGGGGCCGGCGTTGCCCTGCAGGTCTGTCCCACGGCAATGGTCAGAGGCGTGCTGACTCCCATCGCCGTCACCTCCACCTTTTGGTCATGGGACAACTGGCCTTTCCCCCCCCCGGGGGCCTGAGGAGACCTAAGGCCTTGGCTGCCTGCCAGGCCTGGAGAGGCCTGTCTCCCAGAGAGGAGAGGCTCAGAGGCTTCCCCTTCCTTGTCAATGACCACTGTCTCTCTGGGTTTCTTTTCCGGGAGGAGAGGGGCCCCTGAGCCCCCAGACGACCGGTAGCCATGAGCCTGCCCTTTCTCCTCTCGCCCTCCTTCTTGGTACCGTACGAGTGAACGCTTCTCTTTTCTCCGGGTTCGGGGGACCCACAACAAAGCTGCTTACCTACTGGTTGGTGAGACTTTGCAGTGGAAAGCATTTCTGCTCACTTGAGGCACTGTCTGCGGTCAAGTGGGCTTACGGGTCCGTGTGTTCCGTGTACCAGGTACACGATAAGCAGCCATCGTGCCCGTCAAAAGCGGCTGTATGGGTGGTTTTGGCTTTGACTCGAGCCATAACCCTCAGTGTTTGAAAAGAAAAAGAAAGAACTCATTATCTTTAGCCCATTTTGCTCTGCCAGAGCACGCCACGCAGCCAGGTGATCTTCCTCTTGATTGTCGTTCCAAGCTACCGTAGCAGGCCATTCAACAGGGCTACTGTCGAGATTTCCCAAGCCAAGCAGATTCCCCTTCTCGGCGAGGCGCAGCTGCCTAGTCGATACAGCCCCAGGCACTGGTGCTCCTGAGGGCTGCGGCGACACCCAGGTCTACACTGGTGGCGGGTGGCTCTGGGCTTCAGTGCCCTGCCAGTGGGCCCTACTTGGGAATATGTGCTCCTGCATGGGGTGGAGTGGGTTTCAGGCGTGGCCTCCCTCCACAGGCCTCTTCTGTCCCTTTGGCTGAAGCCGAGCCTGGCACTGGGGTTTTGTGCCTGCGCGGGAGACTTGAGTCTCTGGACGGGCCCCGTGCCAGCTGGGACCTGAGCCTCAGCACGCTCGCATCACCTACGCTCAGCTTCCTTGCACTTGCCCAGGTCAGCTAAGGGGGAGGAGAGGATGGTCCTCAGCAGAGCGGGAAGCAACAGTGCCGACACCGGCCCGCGGTAGAACCGCCTCCAAAAGCCCTGTGGGATCGAATCCCCCTCTCGCTCCAGCCCGCTGCCTCCACCCCGCCCCGCCCCCTCTTCTCGGGGCGCCCAGCCGGCGCCGGGGGGCACGCGCTGTGCGTCTCGCGCCGCCCTAGCCCGCTCTCTGCCGCCCTCCGAGCCAGCCGGGTGCAGGGCGCAGGCGCCCCGGCAGGCCGGGCCCGCCACGCCCCTCACCGCCCAGGCCCACAGGCGCCCCACCACCCCGCCCCCGGCAGCCTCGCCCCGCCCCCGCCCCGCCTCCGTTGCTCTGGAGACCGTGGCCGCTGGCGGGAGGGGCCCAGGGTGGGGAGTGGGAAGACAGTTGTGGTGAGGGGGCGATTTCTCCACTCGGGAGGTGTCCCCAGTGGTAGTGCCGGCACACATGCGGCCATTAGACATCCTACCGAAACCCACCCAACGCACTTGCGGCAGCGTGTCCACTGCCAGGGAAACTCACGCGCTGCGGGGAGCGGGGTTCCCAAATGGACACACCCAATGCCCCCAAGAGCACACGGAGAGGGAAACGGACTTGGCCCAGTGGTTAGGGCGTCAGCCTACCACACGGGAGGTCCGCGGTTCAAACCCCGGGCCTCCTTGACCCGTGTCGAGCTGGCCCATGCGCAGTGCTGATGCGCGCAAGGAGTGCCGCGCCACGCAGCCGTGTGCCCCGCGTAGGGGAGCCGCACGATGAAGGGGAGCGCCCCGTAAGGAGAGCCTCCCAGCGCCAAACAAAGTGCAGCCTGCCCAGGAATGGCGCCGCCCACACTTCCCGTGCTGCTGACGACAGAGAGAAGCGGACAGAGAAACAGGACGCAGCAAATAGACACAGAGAACACACAACCGGGGGAGGGGGGGGAAATTAAACCAATAAATAAATCTTTAAAAAAGAATAAAATAATATGAAAGGGGCCACGGGGAGGAAAGGGGTCGCTGACGTGGGAGGAGCCTGCTGGGTCGGGGCTGGGCAAGAAGAGAACCTCTGCTATGGTGTCCTGGACAGTGGTTTTCTCATCTAGGTCTGATGAAAAGAAAAGAGACAGCTGCAGCTCCAGGAACAAGAAAGCGGCTCTGGTGCGGAAAGTCAGAGCCCAAACCACCACCGCTAGGGGCCGCTGTTGGATAAGAATTGTTCCTAACTCCCCCCTCCCCCCCATCCCCCATCCTGGAGGGCAGGGGGCTGGATTCCAAGGCAGGGGGAGGGGCAGGGCCCCTTGCAGAAGGGGCCGTGGGGGAGGGGACCCCTGGGCCAGACCTGTGACCGATGTGAGACCCTGTGTCCATGCGACAGCTCACCTGGTCCAGGCCAAGAGTCTGGGTTGGGCCAGGCTGCCGGGTCCCTCTTAAGAGCGGGGGTTCCTCGCCAACCAGACTCCCCGAGGCCTCGTCAAGCGGGGGCCTACCTGGGGCCGGCGTTGCCCTGCAGGTCTGTCCCACGGCAATGGTCAGAGGCGTGCTGACTCCCATCGCCGTCACCTCCACCTTTTGGTCATGGGAAAACTGGCCTTTCCCCCCCCGGGGGCCTGAGGAGACCTAAGGCCTTGGCTGCCTGCCAGGCCTGGAGAGGCCTGTCTCCCAGAGAGGAGAGGCTCAGAGGCTTCCCCTTCCTTGTCAATGACCACTGTCTCTCTGGGTTTCTTTTCCGGGAGGAGAGGGGCCCCTCAGCCCCCAGACGACCGGTAGCCATGAGCCTGCCCTTTCTCCTCTCGCCCTCCTTCTTGGTACCGTACGAGTGAACGCTTCTCTTTTCTCCGGGTTCGGGGGACCCACAACGAAGCTGCTTACCTACTGGTTGGTGAGACTTTGCAGTGGAAAGCATTTCTGCTCACTTGAGGCACTGTCTGCGGTCAAGTGGGCTTACGGGTCCGTGTGTTCCGTGTACCAGGTACACGATAAGCAGCCATCGTGACCGTCAAAAGCGGCTGTATGGGTGGTTTTGGCTTTGACTCGAGCCATAACCCTCAGTGTTTGAAAAGAAAAAGAAAGAACTCATCATCTTTAGCCCATTTTGCTCTGCCAGAGCACGCCACGCAGTCGGGTGATCTTCCTCTTGATTGTCGTTCCAAGCTACCGTAGCAGGCCATTCAACAGGGCTACTGTCGAGATTTCCCAAGCCAAGCAGATTCCCCTTCTCGGCGAGGCGCAGCTGCCTAGTCGATACAGCCCCAGGCACTGGTGCTCCTGAGGGCTGCGGCGACACCCAGGTCTACACTGGTGGCGGGTGGCTCTGGGCTTCAGTGCCCTGCCAGTGGGCCCTACTTGGGAATATGTGCTCCTGCATGGGGTGGAGTGGGTTTCAGGCGTGGCCTCCCTCCACAGGCCTCTTCTGTCCCTTTGGCTGAAGCCGAGCCTGGCACTGGGGTTTTGCGCCTGCGCGGGAGACTTGAGTCTCTGGACGGGCCCCGTGCCAGCTGGGACCTGAGCCTCAGCACGCTCGCATCACCTACGCTCAGCTTCCTTGCACTTGCCCAGGTCAGCTAAGGGGGAGGAGAGGATGGTCCTCAGCAGAGCGGGAAGCAACAGTGCCGACACCGGCCCGCGGTAGAACCGCCTCCAAAAGCCCTGTGGGATTGAATCCCCCTCTCCCTCCAGCCCGCTGCCTCCACCCCGCCCCGCCCCCTCTTCTCGGGGCGCCCAGCCGGCGCCGGGGGGCACGCGCTGTGCGTCTCGCGCCGCCCTAGCCCGCTCTCTGCCGCCCTCCGAGCCAGCCGGGTGCAGGGCGCAGGCGCCCCGGCAGGCCGGGCCCGCCACGCCCCTCACCGCCCAGGCACGCAGGCGCCCCACCACCCCGCCCCCGGCAGCCTCGCCCCGCCCCCGCCCCGCCTCCGTTGCTCTGGAGACCGTGGCCGCTGGCGGGAGGGGCCCAGGGCGGGGAGTGGGAAGACAGTTGTGGTGAGGGGGCGATTTCTCCACTCGGGAGGTGTCCCCAGTGGTAGTGCCGGCACACATGCGGCCATTAGACATCCTACCGAAACCCACCCAACGCACTTGCGGGAGCGTGTCCACTGCCAGGGAAACTCACGCGCTGCGGGGAGCGGGGTTCCCAAATGGACACACCCAATGCCCCCAAGAGCACACGGAGAGGGAAACGGACTTGGCCCAGTGGTTAGGGCGTCAGCCTACCACAGGGGAGGTCCGCGGTTCAAACCCCGGGCCTCCTTGACCCGTGTCGAGCTGGCCCATGCGCAGTGCTGATGCGCGCAAGGAGTGCCGCGCCACGCAGCCGTGTGCCCCGCGTAGGGGAGCCGCACGATGAAGGGGAGCGCCCCGTAAGGAGAGCCTCCCAGCGCCAAACAAAGTGCAGCCTGCCCAGGAATGGCGCCGCCCACACTTCCCGTGCTGCTGACGACAGAGAGAAGCGGACAGAGAAACAGGACGCAGCAAATAGACACAGAGAACACACAACCGGGGGAGGGGGGGGAAATTAAATTAATAAATAAATCTTTAAAAAAGAATAAAATAATATGAAAGGGGCCACGGGGAGGAAAGGGGTCGCTGACGTGGGAGGAGCCTGCTGGGTCGGGGCTGGGCAAGAAGAGAACCTCTGCTATGGTGTCCTGGACAGTGGTTTTCTCATCTAGGTCTGATGAAAAGAAAAGAGACAGCTGCAGCTCCAGGAACAAGAAAGCGGCTCTGGTGCGGAAAGTCAGAGCCCAAACCACCACCGCTAGGGGCCGCTGTTGGATAAGAATTGTTCCTAACTCCCCCCTCCCCCCCATCCCCCATCCTGGAGGGCAGGGGGCTGGATTCCAAGGCAGGGGGAGGGGCAGGGCCCCTTGCAGAAGGGGCCGTGGGGGAGGGGACCCCTGGGCCAGACCTGTGACCGATGTGAGACCCTGTGTCCATGCGACAGCTCACCTGGTCGAGGCCAAGAGTCTGGGTTGGGCCAGGCTGCCGGGTCCCTCTTAAGAGCGGGGGTTCCTCGCCAACCAGACTCCCCGAGGCCTCGTCAAGCGGGGGCCTACCTGGGGCCGGCGTTGCCCTGCAGGTCTGTCCCACGGCAATGGTCAGAGGCGTGCTGACTCCCATCGCCGTCACCTCCACCTTTTGGTCATGGGAAAACTGGCCTTTCCCCCCCCCGGGGGCCTGAGGAGACCTAAGGCCTTGGCTGCCTGCCAGGCCTGGAGAGGCCTGTCTCCCAGAGAGGAGAGGCTCAGAGGCTTCCCCTTCCTTGTCAATGACCACTGTCTCTCTGGGTTTCTTTTCCGGGAGGAGAGGGGCCCCTGAGCCCCCAGACGACCGGTAGCCATGAGCCTGCCCTTTCTCCTTTCGCCCTCCTTCTTGGTACCGTGCGAGTGAACGCTTCTCTTTTCTCCGGGTTCGGGGGACCCACAACGAAGCTGCTTACCTACTGGTTGGTGAGACTTTGCAGTGGAAAGCATTTCTGCTCACTTGAGGCACTGTCTGCGGTCAAGTGGGCTTACGGGTCCGTGTGTTCCGTGTACCAGGTACACGATAAGCAGCCATCGTGCCCGTCAAAAGCGGCTGTATGGGTGGTTTTGGCTTTGACTCGAGCCATAACCCTCAGTGTTTGAAAAGAAAAAGAAAGAACTCATCATCTTTAGCGCATTTTGCTCTGCCAGAGCACGCCACGCAGCCAGGTGATCTTCCTCTTGATTGTCGTTCCAAGCTACCGCAGCAGGCCATTCAACAGGGCTACTGTCGAGATTTCCCAAGCCAAGCAGATTCCCCTTCTCGGCGAGGCGCAGCTGCCTAGTCGATACAGCCCCAGGCACTGGTGCTCCTGAGGGCTGCGGCGACACCCAGGTCTACACTGGTGGCGGGTGGCTCTGGGCTTCAGTGCCCTGCCAGTGGGCCCTACTTGGGAATATGTGCTCCTGCATGGGGTGGAGTGGGTTTCAGGAGTGGCCTCCCTCCACAGGCCTCTTCTGTCCCTTTGGCTGAAGCCGAGCCTGGCACTGGGGTTTTGCGCCTGCGCGGGAGACTTGAGTCTCTGGACGGGCCCCGTGCCAGCTGGGACCTGAGCCTCAGCACGCTCGCATCACCTACGCTCAGCTTCCTTGCACTTGCCCAGGTCAGCTAAGGGGGAGGAGAGGATGGTCCTCAGCAGAGCGGGAAGCAACAGTGCCGACACCGGCCCGCGGTAGAACCGCCTCCAAAAGCCCTGTGGGATCGAATCCCCCTCTCGCTCCAGCCCGCTGCCTCCACCCCGCCCCGCCCCCTCTTCTCGGGGCGCCCAGCCGGCGCCGGGGGGCACGCGCTGTGCGTCTCGCGCCGCCCTAGCCCGCTCTCTGCCGCCCTCCGAGCCAGCCGGGTGCAGGGCGCAGGCGCCCCGGCAGGCCGGGCCCGCCACGCCCCTCACCGCCCAGGCACGCAGGCGCCCCAGCACCCCGCCCCCGGCAGCCTCACCCCGCCCCCGCCCCGCATCCGTTGCTCTGGGGACCGTGGCCGCTGGCGGGAGGGGCCCAGGGCGGGGAGTGGGAAGACAGTTGTGGTGAGGGGGCGATTTCTCCACTCGGGAGGTGTCCCCAGTGGTAGTGCCGGCACACATGCGGCCATTAGACATCCTACCGAAACCCACCCAACGCACTTGCGGCAGCGTGTCCACTGCCAGGGAAACTCACGCGCTGCGGGGAGCGGGGATCCCAAATGGACACACCCAATGCCCCCAAGAGCACACGGAGAGGGAAACGGACTTGGCCCAGTGGTTAGGGCGTCAGCCTACCACAGGGGAGGTCCACGGTTCAAACCCAGGGCCTCCTTGACCCGTGTCGAGCTGGCCCATGCGCAGTGCTGATGCGCGCAAGGAGTGCTGCGACACGCAGCCGTGTGCCCCGCGTAGGGGAGCCGCACGATGAAGGGGAGCGCCCCGTAAGGAGAGCCTCCCAGCGCCAAACAAAGTGCAGCCTGCCCAGGAATGGCGCCGCCCACACTTCCCGTGCTGCTGACGACAGAGAGAAGCGGACAGAGAAACAGGACGCAGCAAATAGACACAGAGAACACACAACCGGGGGAGGGGGGGGGAAATTAAACCAATAAATAAATCTTTAAAAAAGAATAAAATAATATGAAAGGGGCCACGGGGAGGAAAGGCGTCGCTGACGTGGGAGGAGCCTGCTGGGTCGGGGCTGGGCAAGAAGAGAACCTCTGCTATGGTGTCCTGGACAGTGGTTTTCTCATCTAGGTCTGATGAAAAGAAAAGAGACAGCTGCAGCTCCAGGAACAAGAAAGCGGCTCTGGTGCGGAAAGTCAGAGCCCAAACCACCACCGCTAGGGGCCGCTGTTGGATAAGAATTGTTCCTAACTCCCCCCTCCCCCCCATCCCCCATCCTGGAGGGCAGGGGGCTGGATTCCAAGGCAGGGGGAGGGGCAGGGCCCCTTGCAGAAGGGGCCGTGGGGGAGGGGACCCCTGGGCCAGACCTGTGACCGATGTGAGACCCTGTGTCCATGCGACAGCTCACCTGGTCCAGGCCAAGAGTCTGGGTTGGGCCAGGCTGCCGGGTCCCTCTTAAGAGCGGGGGTTCCTCGCCAACCAGACTCCCCGAGGCCTCGTCAAGCGGGGGCCTACCTGGGGCCGGCGTTGCCCTGCAGGTCTGTCCCACGGCAATGGTCAGAGGCGTGCTGACTCCCATCGCCGTCACCTCCACCTTTTGGTCATGGGACAACTGGCCTTTCCCCCCCCCGGGGGCCTGAGGAGACCTAAGGCCTTGGCTGCCTGCCAGGCCTGGAGAGGCCTGTCTCCCAGAGAGGAGAGGCTCAGAGGCTTCCCCTTCCTTGTCAATGACCACTGTTTCTCTGGGTTTCTTTTCCGGGAGGAGAGGGGCCGCTGAGCCCCAGACGACCGGTAGCCATGAGCCTGCCCTTTCTCCTCTCGCCCTCCTTCTTGGTACCGTACGAGTGAACGCTTCTCTTTTCTCCGGGTTCGGGGGACCCACAACAAAGCTGCTTACCTACTGGTTGGTGAGACTTTGCAGTGGAAAGCATTTCTGCTCACTTGAGGCACTGTCTGCGGTCAAGTGGGCTTACGGGTCCGTGTGTTCCGTGTACCAGGTACACGATAAGCAGCCATCGTGCCCGTCAAAAGCGGCTGTATGGGTGGTTTTGGCTTTGACTCGAGCCATAACCCTCAGTGTTTGAAAAGAAAAAGAAAGAACTCATTATCTTTAGCCCATTTTGCTCTGCCAGAGCACGCCACGCAGCCAGGTGATCTTCCTCTTGATTGTCGTTCCAAGCTACCGTAGCAGGCCATTCAACAGGGCTACTGTCGAGATTTCCCAAGCCAAGCAGATTCCCCTTCTCGGCGAGGCGCAGCTGCCTAGTCGATACAGCCCCAGGCACTGGTGCTCCTGAGGGCTGCGGCGACAACCAGGTCTACACTGGTGGCGGGTGGCTCTGGGCTTCAGTGCCCTGCCAGTGGGCCCTACTTGGGAATATGTGCTCCTGCACGGGGTGGAGTGGGTTTCAGGCGTGGCCTCCCTCCACAGGCCTCTTCTGTCCCTTTGGCTGAAGCCGAGCCTGGCACTGGGGTTTGGCGCCTGCGCGGGAGACTTGAGTCTCTGGACGGGCCCCGTGCCAGCTGGGACCTGAGCCTCAGCACGCTCGCATCACCTACGCTCAGCTTCCTTGCACTTGCCCAGGTCAGCTAAGGGGGAGGAGAGGATGGTCCTCAGCAGAGCGGGAAGCAACAGTGCCGACACCGGCCCGCGGTAGAACCGCCTCCAAAAGCCCTGTGGGATCGAATCCCCCTCTCGCTCCAGCCCGCTGCCTCCACCCCGCCCCGCCCCCTCTTCTCGGGGCGCCCAGCCGGTTCCGGGGGGCACGCGCTGTGCGTCTCGCGCCGCCCTAGCCCGCTCTCTGCCGCCCTCCGAGCCAGCCGGGTGCAGGGCGCAGGCGCCGCGGCAGGCCGGGCCCGCCAAGCCCCTCACCGCCCAGGCACGCAGGCGCCCCACCACCCCGCCCCCGGCAGCCTCGCCACGCCCCCGCCCCGCCTCCATTGCTCTGGAGACCGTGGCCGCTGGCGGGAGGGGCCCAGGGCGGGGAGTGGGAAGACAGTTGTGGTGAGGGGGGCGATTTCTCCACTCGGGAGGTGTCCCCAGTGGTAGTGCCGGCACACATGCGGCCATTAGACATCCTACCGAAACCCACCCAACGCACTTGCGGCAGCGTGTCCACTGCCAGGGAAACTCACGCGCTGCGGGGAGCGGGGTTCCCAAATGGACACACCCAATGCCCCCAAGAGCACACGGAGAGGGAAACGGACTTGGCCCAGTGGTTAGGGCGTCAGCCTACCACAGGGGAGGTCCATGGTTCAAACCCCGGGCCTCCTTGACCCGTGTCGAGCTTGCCCATGCGCAGTGCTGATGCGCGCAAGTGTGCCGCGCCACGCAGCCGTGTCCCCCGCGTAGGGGAGCCGCACGATGAAGGGGAGCGCCCCGTAAGGAGAGCCTCCCAGCGCCAAACAAAGTGCAGCCTGCCCAGGAATGGCGCCGCCCACACTTCCCGTGCTGCTGACGACAGAGAGAAGCGGACAGAGAAACAGGACGCAGCAAATAGACACAGAGAACACACAACCGGGGGAGGGGGGGGGAAATTAAACCAATAAATAAATCTTTAAAAAAGAATAAAATAATATGAAAGGGGCCACGGGGAGGAAAGGCGTCGCTGACGTGGGAGGAGCCTGCTGGGTCGGGGCTGGGCAAGAAGAGAACCTCTGCTATGGTGTCCTGGACAGTGGTTTTCTCATCTAGGTCTGATGAAAAGAAAAGAGACAGCTGCAGCTCCAGGAACAAGAAAGCGGCTCTGGTGCGGAAAGTCAGAGCCCAAACCACCACCGCTAGGGCCGCTGTTGGATAAGAATTGTTCCTAACTCCCCCCTCCCCCCCATCCCCCATCCTGGAGGGCAGGGGGCTGGATTCCAAGGCAGGGGGAGGGGCAGGGCCCCTTGCAGAAGGGGCCGTGGGGGAGGGGACCCCTGGGCCAGACCTGTGACCGATGTGAGACCCTGTGTCCATGCGACAGCTCACCTGGTCCAGGCCAAGAGTCTGGGTTGGGCCAGGCTGCCGGGTCCCTCTTAAGAGCGGGGTTCCTCGCCAACCAGACTCCCCGAGGCCTCGTCAAGCGGGGGCCTACCTGAGGCCGGCGTTGCCCTGCAGGTCTGTCCCACGGCAATGGTCAGAGGCGTGCTGACTCCCATCGCCGTCACCTCCACCTTTTGGTCATGGGAAAACTGGCCTTTCCCCCCCCCCCGGTGGGTGAGGAGACCTAAGGCCTTGGCTGCCTGCCAGGCCTGGAGAGGCCTGTCTCCCAGAGAGGAGAGGCTCAGAGGCTTCCCCTTCCTTGTCAATGACCACTGTCTCTCTGGGTTTCTTTTCCGGGAGGAGAGGGGCCCCTGAGCCCCCAGACGACCGGTAGCCATGAGCCTGCCCTTTCTCCTCTCGCCCTCCTTCTTGGTACCGTGCGAGTGAACGCTTCTCTTTTCTCCGGGTTCGGGGGACCCACAACGAAGCTGCTTACCTACTGGTTGGTGAGACTTTGCAGTGGAAAGCATTTCTGCTCACTTGAGGCACTGTCTGCGGTCAAGTGGGCTTACGGGTCCGTGTGTTCCGTGTACCAGGTACACGATAAGCAGCCATCGTGCCCGTCAAAAGCGGCTGTATGGGTGGTTTTGGCTTTGACTCGAGCCATAACCCTCAGTGTTTGAAAAGAAAAAGAAAGAACTCATCATCTTTAGCCCATTTTGCTCTGCCAGAGCACGCCACGCAGCCAGGTGATCTTCCTCTTGATTGTCGTTCCAAGCTACCGCAGCAGGCCATTCAACAGGGCTACTGTCGAGATTTCCCAAGCCAAGCAGATTCCCCTTCTCGGCGAGGCGCAGCTGCCTAGTCGATACAGCCCCAGGCACTGGTGCTCCTGAGGGCTGCGGCGACACCCAGGTCTACACTGGTGGCGGGTGGCTCTGGGCTTCTTCAGTGCCCTGCCAGTGGGCCCTACTTGGGAATATGTGCTCCTGCATGGGGTGGAGTGGGTTTCAGGCGTGGCCTCCCTCCACAGGCCTCTTCTGTCCCTTTGGCTGAAGCCGAGCCTGGCACTGGGGTTTTGTGCCTGCGCGGGAGACTTGAGTCTCTGGACGGGCCCCGTGCCAGCTGGGACCTGAGCCTCAGCACGCTCGCATCACCTACGCTCAGCTTCCTTGCACTTGCCCAGGTCAGCTAAGGGGGAGGAGAGGATGGTCCTCAGCAGAGCGGGAAGCAACAGTGCCGACACCGGCCCGCGGTAGAACCGCCTCCAAAAGCCCTGTGGGATCGAATCCCCCCTCTCGCTCCAGCCCGCTGCCTCCACCCCGCCCCGCCCCCTCTTCTCGGGGCGCCCAGCCGGCGCCGGGGGGCACGCGCTGTGCGTCTCGCGCCGCCCTAGCCCGCTCTCTGCCGCCCTCCGAGCCAGCCGGGTGCAGGGCGCAGGCGCCCCGGCAGGCCGGGCCCGCCACGCCCCTCACCGCCCAGGCACGCAGGCGCCCCACCACCCCGCCCCCGGCAGCCTCGCCCCGCCCCCGCCCCGCCTCCGTTGCTCTGGAGACCGTGGCCGCTGGTGGGAGGGGCCCAGGGCGGGGAGTGGGAAGACAGTTGTGGTGAGGGGGCGATTTCTCCACTCGGGAGGTGTCCCCAGTGGTAGTGCCGGCACACATGCGGCCATTAGACATCCTACCGAAACCCACCCAACGCACTTGCGGGAGCGTGTCCACTGCCAGGGAAACTCACGCGCTGCGGGGAGCGGGGTTCCCAAATGGACACACCCAATGCCCCAAGAGCACACGGAGAGGGAAACGGACTTGGCCCAGTGGTTAGGGCGTCAGCCTACCACAGGGGAGGTCCGCGGTTCAAACCCCGGGCCTCCTTGACCCGTGTCGAGCTTGCCCATGAGCAGTGCTGATGCGCGAAAGGAGTGCCGCGCCACGCAGCCGTGTCCCCGCGTAGGGGAGCCGCACGATGAAGGGAGCGCCCCGTAAGGAGAGCCTCCCAGCGCAAACAAAGTGCAGCCTGCCCAGGAATGGCGCCGTCCACAATTCCCTTGATGCTGACGACAGAGAGAAGCGGACAGAGAAACAGGACGCAGCAAATAGACACAGAGAACACACAACCGGGGGAGGGGGGGAAATTAAACCAATAAATAAATCTTTAAAAAAGAATAAAATAATATGAAAGGGGCCACGGGGAGGAAAGGGGTCGCTGACGTGGGAGGAGCCTGCTGGGTCGGGGCTGGGCAAGAAGAGAACCTCTGCTATGGTGTCCTGGACAGTGGTTTTCTCATCTAGGTCTGATGAAAAGAAAAGAGACAGCTGCAGCTCCAGGAACAAGAAAGCGGCTCTGGTGCGGAAAGTCAGAGCCCAAACCACCACCGCTAGGGGCCGCTGTTGGATAAGAATTGTTCCTAACTCCCCCCTCCCCCCCATCCCCCGTCCTGGAGGGCAGGGGGCTGGATTCCAAGGCAGGGGGAGGGGCAGGGCCCCTTGCAGAAGGGGCCGTGGGGGAGGGGGCCCCTGGGCCAGACCTGTGACCGATGTGAGACCCTGTGTCCATGCGACAGCTCACCTGGTCCAGGCCAAGAGTCTGGGTTGGGCCAGGCTGCCGGGTCCCTCTTAAGAGCGGGGGTTCCTCGCCAACCAGACTCCCCGAGGCCTCCTCAAGCGGGGGCCTACCTGGGGCCGGCGTTGCCCTGCAGGTCTGTCCCACGGCAAAGGTCAGAGGCGTGCTGACTCCCATCGCCGGCACCTCCACCTTTTGGTCATGGGAAAACTGGCCTTTCCCCCCCCCCCCCCCCGGGAGCCTGAGGAGACCTAAGGCCTTGGCTGCCTGCCAGGTCTGG
Source organism: Dasypus novemcinctus (assembly GCF_030445035.2). NCBI lineage: Eukaryota > Metazoa > Chordata > Mammalia > Cingulata > Dasypodidae > Dasypus > Dasypus novemcinctus. Next base: position 36,216,227 of record NC_080701.1, on the reverse strand, counting down.
AGAGGCCTGTCTCCCAGAGAGGAGAGGCTCAGAGGCTTCCCCTTCCTTGTCAATGACCACTGTCTCTCTGGGTTTCTTTTCCGGGAGGAGAGGGGCCCCTGAGCCCCCAGACGACCGGTAGCCATGAGCCTGCCCTTTCTCCTCTCGCCCTCCTTCTTGGTACCGTACGAGTGAACGCTTCTCTTTTCTCCGGGTTCGGGGGACCCACAACGAAGCTGCTTACCTACTGGTTGGTGAGACTTTGCAGTGGAAAGCATTTCTGCTCACTTGAGGCACTGTCTGCGGTCAAGTGGGCTTAACGGGTCCGTGTGTTCCGTGTACCAGGTACACGATAAGCAGCCATCGTGCCCGTCAAAAGCGACTGTATGGGTGGTTTTGGCTTTGACTCGAGCCATAACCCTCAGTGCTTGAAAAGAAAAAGAAAGAACTCAACATCTTTAGCACATTTACTCTGCCAGAGCACGCCACGTAGCCAGGTGATCTTCCTCTTGATTGTCGTTCCAAGCTACCGTAGTAGGCCATTCAACAGGGCTACTGTCGAGATTTCCAAGCCAAGCAGATTCCCCTTCTCGGCGAGGCGCAGCTGCCTAGTCGATACAGCCCCAGGCACTGGTGCTCCTGAGGGCTGCGGCGACACCCAGGTCTACACTGGTGGCGGGTGGCTCTGGGCTTCAGTGCCCTGCCAGTGGGCCCTACTTGGGAATATGTGCTCCTGCATGGGGTGGAGTGGGTTTCAGGCGTGGCCTCCCTCCACAGGCCTCTTCTGTACCTTTGGCTGAAGCCGAGCCTGGCACTGGGGTTTTGCGCCTGCGCGGGGAGACTTGAGTCTCTGGACGGGCCCCGTGCCAGCTGGGACCTGAGCCTCAGCACGCTCGCATCACCTACGCTCAGCTTCCTTGCACTTGCCCAGGTCAGCTAAGGGGGAGGAGAGGATGGTCCTCAGCAGAGCGGGAAGCAACAGTGCCGACACCGGCCCGCGGTAGAACCGCCTCCAAAAGCCCTGTGGGATCGAATCCCCCTCTCGCTCCAGCCCGCTGCCTCCACCCCGCCCCGCCCCCTCTACTCGGGGCGCCCAGCCGGCGCCGGGGGGCACGCGCTGTGCGTCTCGCGCCGCCCTAGCCCGCTCTCTGCCGCCCTCCGAGCCAGCCGGGTACAGGGCGCAGGCGCCCCGGCAGGCCGGCCCGCCACGCCCCTCACCGCCCAGGCACGCAGGCGCCCCACCACCCCGCCCCCGGCAGCCTCGCCCCGCCCCCGCCCCGCCTCCGTTGCTCTGGAGACCGTGGCCGCTGGCGGGAGGGGCCCAGGGCGGGGAGTGGGAAGACAGTTGTGGTGAGGGGGCGATTTCTCCACTCGGGAGGTGTCCCCAGTGGTAGTGCCGGCACACATGCGGCCATTAGACATCCTACCGAAACCCACCCAACGCACTTGCGGCAGCGTGTCCACTGCCAGGGAAACTCACGCGCTGCGGGGAGCGGGGATCCCAAATGGACACACCCAATGCCCCCAAGAGCACACGGAGAGGGAAACGGACTTGGCCCAGTGGTTAGGGCGTCAGCCTACCACAGGGGAGGTCCGCGGTTCAAACCCCGGGCCTCCTTGACCCGTGTCGAGCTGGCCCATGCGCAGTGCTGATGCCCGCAAGGAGTGCCGCGCCACGCAGCCGTGTGCCCCGCGTAGGGGAGCCGCACGATGAAGGGGAGCGCCCGGTAAGGAGAGCCTCCCAGCGCCAAACAAAGTGCAGCCTGCCCAGGAATGGCGCCGCCCACACTTCCCGTGCTGCTGACGACAGAGAGAAGCGGACAGAGAAACAGGACGCAGCAAATAGACACAGAGAACACACAACCGGGGGAGGGGGGGGAAATTAAACCAATAAATAAATCTTTAAAAAGAATAAAATAATATGAAAGGGGCCACGGGGAGGAAAGGGGTCGCTGACGTGGGAGGAGCCTGCTGGGTCGGGGCTGGGCAAGAAGAGAACCTCTGCTATGGTGTCCTGGACAGTGGTTTTCTCATCTAGGTCTGATGAAAAGAAAAGAGACAGCTGCAGCTCCAGGAACAAGAAAGCGGCTCTGGTGCGGAAAGTCAGAGCCCAAACCACCACCGCTAGGGGCCGCTGTTGGATAAGAATTGTTCCTAACTCCCCCCTCCCCCCCATCCCCCATCCTGGAGGGCAGGGGGCTGGATTCCAAGGCAGGGGGAGGGGCAGGGCCCCTTGCAGAAGGGGCCGTGGGGGAGGGGACCCCTGGGCCAGACCTGTGACCGATGTGAGACCCTGTGTCCATGCGACAGCTCACCTGGTCCAGGCCAAGAGTCTGGGTTGGCCAGGCTGCCGGGTCCCTCTTAAGAGCGGGGGGTTCCTCGCCAACCAGACTCCCCGAGGCCTCGTCAAGCGGGGGCCTACCTGGGGCCGGCGTTGCCCTGCAGGTCTGTCCCACGGCAATGGTCAGAGGCGTGCTGACTCCCATCGCCGTCACCTCCACCTTTTGGTCATGGGAAAACTGGCCTTTCCCCCCCCCCGGGGGCCTGAGGAGACCTAAGGCCTTGGCTGCCTGCCAGGCCTGGAGAGGCCTGTCTCCCAGAGAGGAGAGGCTCAGAGGCTTCCCCTTCCTTGCCAATGACCACTGTCTCTCTGGGTTTCTTTTCCGGGAGGAGAGGGGCCCCTGAGCCCCCAGACGACCGGTAGCCATGAGCCTGCCCTTTCTCCTCTCGCCCTCCTTCTTGGTACCGTACGAGTGAACGCTTCTCTTTTCTCCGGGTTCGGGGGACCCACAACGAAGCTGCTTACCTACTGGTTGGTGAGACTTTGCAGTGGAAAGCATTTCTGCTCACTTGAGGCACTGTCTGCGGTCAAGTGGGCTTACGGGTCCGTGTGTTCCGTGTACCAGGTACACGATAAGCAGCCATCGTGACCGTCAAAAATGGCTGTATGGGTGGTTTTGGCTTTGACTCGAGCCATAACCCTCAGTGTTTGAAAAGAAAAAGAAAGAACTCATCATCTTTAGCCCATTTTGCTCTGCCAGAGTACGCCACGCAGTCAGGTGATCTTCCTCTTGATTGTCGTTCCAAGCTACCGTAGCAGGCCATTCAACAGGGCTACTGTCGAGATTTCCCAAGCCAAGCAGATTCCCCTTCTCGGCGAGGCGCAGCTGCCTAGTCGATACAGCCCCAGGCACTGGTGCTCCTGAGGGCTGCGGCGACACCCAGGTCTACACTGGTGGCGGGTGGCTCTGGGCTTCAGTGCCCTGCCAGTGGGCCCTACTTGGGAATATGTGCTCCTGCATGGGGTGGAGTGGGTTTCAGGCGTGGCCTCCCTCCACAGGCCTCTTCTGTCCCTTTGGCTGAAGCCGAGCCTGGCACTGGGGTTTTGTGCCTGCGCGGGAGACTTGAGTCTCTGGACGGGCCCCGTGCCAGCTGGGACCTGAGCCTCAGCACGCTCGCATCACCTACGCTCAGCTTCCTTGCACTTGCCCAGGTCAGCTAAGGGGGAGGAGAGGATGGTCCTCAGCAGAGCGGGAAGCAACAGTGCCGACACCGGCCCGCGGTAGAACCGCCTCCAAAAGCCCTGTGGGATCGAATCCCCCTCTCGCTCCAGCCCGCTGCCTCCACCCCACCCCGCCCCCTCATCTCGGGGCGCCAAGCCGGCGCCGGGGGGCACGCGCTGTGCGTCTCGCGCCGCCCTAGCCCGCTCTCTGCCGCCCTCCGAGCCAGCAGGGTGCAGGGCGCAGGCGCCCCGGCAGGCCGGGCCCGCCACGCCCCTCACCGCCCAGCACGCAGGCGCCCCACCACCCCGCCCCCGGCAGCCTCGCCCCGCCCCCGCCCCGCCTCCGTTGCTCTGGAGACCGTGGCCGCTGGCGGGAGGGGCCCAGGGCGGGGAGTGGGAAGACAGTTGTGGTGAGGGGGGCGATTTCTCCACTCGGGAGGTGTCCCCAGTGGTAGTGCCGGCACACATGCGGCCATTAGACATCCTACCGAAACCCACCCAACGCACTTGCGGGAGCGTGTCCACTGCCAGGGAAACTCACGCGCTGCGGGGAGCGGGGTTCCCAAATGGACACACCCAATGCCCCCAAGAGCACACGGAGAGGGAAACGGACTTGGCCCCAGTGGTTAGGGCGTCAGCCTACCACAGGGGAGGTCCGCGGTTCAAACCCCGGGCCTCCTTGACCCGTGTCGAGCTGGCCCATGCGCAGTGCTGATGCGCGCAAGGAGTGCCGCGCCACGCAGCCGTGTGCCCCGCGTAGGGGAGCCGCACGATGAAGGGGAGCGCCCCGTAAGGAGAGCCTCCCCAGCGCCAAACAAAGTGCAGCCTGCCCAGGAATGGCGCCGCCCACACTTCCCGTGCTGCTGACGACAGAGAGAAGCGGACAGAGAAACAGGACGCAGCAAATAGACACAGAGAACACACAACCGGGGGAGGGGGGGGAAATTAAATTAATAAATAAATCTTTAAAAAAGAATAAAATAATATGAAAGGGGCCACGGGGAGGAAAGGGGTCGCTGACGTGGGAGGAGCCTGCTGGGTCGGGGCTGGGCAAGAAGAGAACCTCTGCTATGGTGTCCTGGACAGTGGTTTTCTCATCTAGGTCTGATGAAAAGAAAAGAGACAGCTGCAGCTCCAGGAACAAGAAAGCGGCTCTGGTGCGGAAAGTCAGAGCCCCAAACCACCACCGCTAGGGCCGCTGTTGGATAAGAATTGTTCCTAACTCCCCCCTCCCCCCCATCCCCCGTCCTGGAGGGCAGGGGGCTGGATTCCAAGGCAGGGGGAGGGGCAGGGCCCCTTGCAGAAGGGGCCGTGGGGGAGGGGACCCCTGGGCCAGACCTGTGACCGATGTGAGACCCTGTGTCCATGCGACAGCTCACCTGGTCCAGGCCAAGAGTCTGGGTTGGGCCAGGCTGCCGGGTCCCTCTTAAGAGCGGGGGTTCCTCGCCAACCAGACTCCCCGAGGCCTCGTCAAGCGGGGGCCTACCTGGGGCCGGCGTTGCCTGCAGGTCTGTCCCACGGCAATGGTCAGAGGCGTGCTGACTCCCATCGCCGTCACCTCCACCTTTTGGTCATGGGAAAACTGGCCTTTCCCCCCCCCGGGGGCCTGAGGAGACCTAAGGCCTTGGCTGCCTGCCAGGCCTGGAGAGGGCCTGTCTCCCAGAGAGGAGAGGCTCAGAGGCTTCCCCTTCCTTGTCAATGACCACTGTCTCTCTGGGTTTCTTTTCCGGGAGGAGAGGGGCCCCTGAGCCCCCAGACGACCGGTAGCCATGAGCCTGCCCTTTCTCCTCTCGCCCTCCTTCTTGGTACCGTGCGAGTGAACGCTTCTCTTTTCTCCGGGTTCGGGGGACCCACAACGAAGCTGCTTACCTACTGGTTGGTGAGACTTTGCAGTGGAAAGCATTTCTGCTCACTTGAGGCACTGTCTGCGGTCAAGTGGGCTTACGGGTCCGTGTGTTCCGTGTACCAGGTACACGATAAGCAGCCATCGTGCCCGTCAAAAGCGGCTGTATGGGGTGGTTTTGGCTTTGACTCGAGCCATAACCCTCAGTGTTTGAAAAGAAAAAGAAAGAACTCATCATCTTTAGCCCATTTTGCTCTGCCAGAGCACGCCACGCAGCCAGGTGATCTTCCTCTTGATTGTCGTTCCAAGCTACCGCAGCAGGCCATTCAACAGGGCTACTGTCGAGATTTCCCAAGCCAAGCAGATTCCCCTTCTCGGCGAGGCGCAGCTGCCTAGTCGATACAGCCCCAGGCACTGGTGCTCCTGAGGGCTGCGGCGACACCCAGGTCTACACTGGTGGCGGGTGGCTCTGGGCTTCAGTGCCCTGCCAGTGGGCCCTACTTGGGAATATGTGCTCCTGCATGGGGTGGAGTGGGTTTCAGGAGTGGCCTCCCTCCACAGGCCTCTTCTGTCCCTTTGGCTGAAGCCGAGCCTGCACTGGGGTTTTGCGCCTGCGCGGGAGACTTGAGTCTCTGGACGGGCCCCGTGCCAGCTGGGACCTGAGCCTCAGCACGCTCGCATCACCTACGCTCAGCTTCCTTGCACTTGCCCAGGTCAGCTAAGGGGGAGGAGAGGATGGTCCTCAGCAGAGCGGGAAGCAACAGTGCCGACACCGGCCCGCGGTAGAACCGCCTCCAAAAGCCCTGTGGGATCGAATCCCCCTCTCGCTCCAGCCCGCTGCCTCCACCCCGCCCCGCCCCCTCTTCTCGGGGCGCCCAGCCGGCGCCGGGGGGCACGCGCTGTGCGTCTCGCGCCGCCCTAGCCCGCTCTCTGCCGCCCTCCGAGCCAGCCGGGTGCAGGACGCAGGCGCCCCGGCAGGCCGGGCCCGCCACGCCCCCTCACCGCCCAGGCACGCAGGCGCCCCACCACCCCGCCCCCGGCAGCCTCGCCCCGCCCCCGCCCTGCCTCCGTTGCTCTGCAGACCGTGGCCGCTGGCGGGAGGGGCCCAGGGCGGGGAGTGGGAAGACAGTTGTGGTGAGGGGGCGATTTCTCCACTCGGGAGGTGTCCCCAGTGGTAGTGCCGGCACACATGCGGCCATTAGACATCCTACCGAAACCCACCCAACGCACTTGCGGCAGCGTGTCCACTGCCAGGGAAACTCACGCGCTGCGGGGAGCGGGGATCCCAAATGGACACACCCAATGCCCCCAAGAGCACACGGAGAGGGAAACGGACTTGGCCCAGTGGTTAGGGCGTCAGCCTACCACAGGGGAGGTCCGCGGTTCAAACCCCGGGCCTCCTTGACCCGTGTCGAGCTGGCCCATGCGCAGTGCTGATGCCCGCAAGGAGTGCCGCGCCACGCAGCCGTGTGCCCGCGTAGGGGAGCCGCACGATGAAGGGGAGCGCCCTGTAAGGAGAGCCTCCCAGCGCCAAACAAAGTGCAGCCTGCCAGGAATGGCGCCGCCCACACTTCCCGTGCTGCTGACGACAGAGAGAAGCGGACAGAGAAACAGGACGCAGCAAATAGACACAGAGAACACACAACCGGGGGAGGGGGGGGGAAATTAAACCAATAAATAAATCTTTAAAAAAGAATAAAATAATATGAAAGGGGCCACGGGGAGGAAAGGGGTCGCTGACGTGGGAGGAGCCTGCTGGGTCGGGGCTGGGCAAGAAGAGAACCTCTGCTATGGTGTCCTGGACAGTGGTTTTCTCATCTAGGTCTGATGAAAAGAAAAGAGACAGCTGCAGCTCCAGGAACAAGAAAGCGGCTCTGGTGCGGAAAGTCAGAGCCCAAACCACCACCGCTAGGGGCCGCTGTTGGATAAGAATTGTTCCTAACTCCCCCCTCCCCCCCATCCCCCATCCTGGAGGGCAGGGGGCTGGATTCCAAGGCATGGGGAGGGGGCAGGGCCCCTTGCAGAAGGGGCCGTGGGGGAGGGGACCCCTGGGCCAGACCTGTGACCGATGTGAGACCCTGTGTCCATGCGACAGCTCACCTGGTCCAGGCCAAGAGTCTGGGTTGGGCCAGGCTGCCGGGTCCCTCTTAAGAGCGGGGGTTCCTCGCCAACCAGACTCCCCGAGGCCTCGTCAAGCGGGGGGCCTACCTGGGGCCGGCGTTGCCCTGCAGGTCTGTCCCACGGCAATGGTCAGAGGCGTGCTGACTCCCATCGCCGTCACCTCCACCTTTTGGTCATGGGAAAACTGGCCTTTCCCCCCCCCGGGGGCCTGAGGAGACCTAAGGCCTTGGCTGCCTGCCAGGCCTGGAGAGGCCTGTCTCCCAGAGAGGAGAGGCTCAGAGGCTTCCCCTTCCTTGTCAATGACCACTGTCTCTCTGGGTTTCTTTTCCGGGAGGAGAGGGGCCCCTGAGCCCCAGACGACCGGTAGCCATGAGCCTGCCCTTTCTCCTCTCGCCCTCCTTCTTGGTACCGTACGAGTGAAAGCTTCTCTTTTCTCCGGGTTCGGGGGACCCACAACGAAGCTGCTTACCTACTGGTTGGTGAGACTTTGCAGTGGAAAGCATTTCTGCTCACTTGAGGCACTGTCTGCGGTCAAGTGGGCTTACGGGTCCGTGTGTTCCGTGTACCACGTACACGATAAGCAGCCATCGTGCCCGTCAAAAGCGGCTGTATGGGTGGTTTTGGCTTTGACTCGAGCCATAACCCTCAGTGCTTGAAAAGAAAAAGAAAGAACTCATCATCTTTAGCCCATTTTGCTCTGCCAGAGTACGCCACGCAGTCAGGTGATCTTCCTCTTGATTGTCGTTCCAAGCTACCGTAGCAGGCCATTCAACAGGGCTACTGTCGAGATTTCCAAGCCAAGCAGATTCCCCTTCTCGGCGAGGCGCAGCTGCCTAGTCGATACAGCCCCAGGCACTGGTGCTCCTGAGGGCTGCGGCGACACCCAGGTCTACACTGGTGGCGGGTGGCTCTGGGCTTCAGTGCCCTGCCAGTGGGCCCTACTTGGAATATGTGCTCCTGCATGGGGTGGAGTGGGTTTCAGGCGTGGCCTCCCTCCACAGGCCTCTTCTGTCCCTTTGGCTGAAGCCGAGCCTGGCACTGGGGTTTTGTGCCTGCGCGGGAGACTTGAGTCTCTGGACGGGCCCCGTGCCAGCTGGAACCTGAGCCTCAGCACGCTCGCATCACCTACGCTCAGCTTCCTTGCACTTGCCCAGGTCAGCTAAGGGGGAGGAGAGGATGGTCCTCAGCAGAGCGGGAAGCAACAGTGCCGACACCGGCCCGCGGTAGAACCGCCTCCAAAAGCCCTGTGGGATCGAATCCCCCTCTCGCTCCAGCCCGCTGCCTCCACCCCACCCCGCCCCCTCATCTCGGGGCGCCAAGCCGGCGCCGGGGGGCACGCGCTGTGCGTCTCGCGCCGCCCTAGCCGGCTCTCTGCCGCCCTCCGAGCCAGCAGGGTGCAGGGAGCAGGCGCCCCGGCAGGCCGGGCCCGCCACGCCCCTCACCGCCCAGGCACGCAGGCGCCCCACCACCCCGCCCCCGGCAGCCTCGCCCCGCCCCCGCCCCGCCTCCGTTGCTCTGGAGACCGTGGCCGCTGGCGGGAGGGGCCCAGGGCGGGGAGTGGGAAGACAGTTGTGGTGAGGGGGGCGATTTCTCCACTCGGGAGGTGTCCCCAGTGGTAGTGCCGGCACACATGCGGCCATTAGACATCCTACCGAAACCCACCCAACGCACTTGCGGGAGCGTGTCCACTGCCAGGGAAACTCACGCGCTGCGGGGAGCGGGGTTCCCAAATGGACACACCCAATGCCCCCAAGAGCACACGGAGAGGGAAACGGACTTGGCCCAGTGGTTAGGGCGTCAGCCTACCACAGGGGAGGTCCGCGGTTCAAACCCCGGGCCTCCTTGACCCGTGTCGAGCTGGCCCATGCGCAGTGCTGATGCGCGCAAGGAGTGCCGCGCCACGCAGCCGTGTGCCCCGCGTAGGGGAGCCGCACGATGAAGGGGAGCGCCCCGTAAGGAGAGCCTCCCAGCGCCAAACAAAGTGCAGCCTGCCCAGGAATGGCGCCGCCCACACTTCCCGTGCTGCTGACGACAGAGAGAAGCGGACAGAGAAACAGGACGCAGCAAATAGACACAGAGAACACACAACCGGTGGAGGGGGGGAAATTAAATTAATAAATAAATCTTTAAAAAAGAATAAAATAATATGAAAGGGGCCACGGGGAGGAAAGGGGGTCGCTGACGTGGGAGGAGCCTGCTGGGTCGGGGCTGGGCAAGAAGAGAACCTCTGCTATGGTGTCCTGGACAGTGGTTTTCTCATCTAGGTCTGATGAAAAGAAAAGAGACAGCTGCAGCTCCAGGAACAAGAAAGCGGCTCTGGTGCGGAAAGTCAGAGCCCAAACCACCACCGCTAGGGGCCGCTGTTGGATAAGAATTGTTCCTAACTCCCCCCTCCCCCCCATCCCCCATCCTGGAGGGCAGGGGGCTGGATTCCAAGGCAGGGGGAGGGGCAGGGCCCCTTGCAGAAGGGGCCGTGGGGGAGGGGACCCCTGGGCCAGACCTGTGACCGATGTGAGACCCTGTGTCCATGCGACAGCTCACCTGGTCCAGGCCAAGAGTCTGGGTTGGGCCAGGCTGCCGGGTCCCTCTTAAGAGCGGGGGTTCCTCGCCAACCAGACTCCCCGAGGCCTCGTCAAGCGGGGGCCTACCTGGGGCCGGCGTTGCCTGCAGGTCTGTCCCACGGCAATGGTCAGAGGCGTGCTGACTCGCATCGCCGTCACCTCCACCTTTTGGTCATGGGAAAACTGGCCTTTCACCCCCCCGGGGGCCTGAGGAGACCTAAGGCCTTGGCTGCCTGCCAGGCCTGGAGAGGCCTGTCTCCAGAGAGGAGAGGCTCAGAGGCTTCCCCTTCCTTGTCAATGACCACTGTCTCTCTGGGTTTCTTTTCCGGGAGGAGAGGGGCCCCTGAGCCCCAGACGACCGGTAGCCATGAGCATGCCCTTTCTCCTCTCGCCCTCCTTCTTGGTACCGTGCGAGGTGAACGCTTCTCTTTTCTCCGGGTTCGGGGGACCCACAACGAAGCTGCTTACCTACTGGTTGGTGAGACTTTGCAGTGGAAAGCATTTCTGCTCACTTGAGGCACTGTCTGCGGTCAAGTGGGCTTACGGGTCCGTGTGTTCCGTGTACCAGGTACACGATAAGCAGCCATCGTGCCCGTCAAAAGCGGCTGTATGGGTGGTTTTGGCTTTGACTCGAGCCATAACCCTCAGTGTTTGAAAAGAAAAAGAAAGAACTCATCATCTTTAGCCCATTTTGCTCTGCCAGAGCACGCCACGCAGCCAGGTGATCTTCCTCTTGATTGTCGTTCCAAGCTACCGCAGCAGGCCATTCACAGGGCTACTGTCGAGATTTCCCAAGCCAAGCAGATTCCCCTTCTCGGCGAGGCGCAGCTGCCTAGTCGATACAGCCCCAGGCACTGGTGCTCCTGAGGGCTGCGGCGACACCCAGGTCTACACTGGTGGCGGGTGGCTCTGGGCTTCAGTGCCCTGCCAGTGGGCCTACTTGGGAATATGTGCTCCTGCATGGGGTGGAGTGGGTTTCAGGAGTGGCCTCCCTCCACAGGCCTCTTCTGTCCTTTGGCTGAAGCCGAGCCTGGCACTGGGGTTTTGCGCCTGCGCGGGAGACTTGAGTCTCTGGACGGGCCCCGTGCCAGCTGGACCTGAGCCTCAGCACGCTCGCATCACCTACGCTCAGCTTCCTTGCACTTGCCCAGGTCAGCTAAGGGGGAGGAGAGGATGGTCCTCAGCAGAGCGGGAAGCAACAGTGCCGACACCGGCCCGCGGTAGAACCGCCTCCAAAAGCCCTGTGGATCGAATCCCCCTCTCGCTCCAGCCCGCTGCCTCCACCCCGCCCCGCCCCCTCTTCTCGGGGCGCCCAGCCGGCGCCGGGGGGCACGCGCTGTGCGTCTCGCGCCGCCCTAGCCCGCTCTCTGCCGCCCTCCGAGCCAGCCGGGTGCAGGGCGCAGGCGCCCCGGCAGGCCGGGCCCGCTACGCCCCTCACCGCCCAGGCACGCAGGCGCCCCACCACCGCGCCCCCGGCAGCCTCACCCCGCCCCCGCCCCGCATCCGTTGCTCTGGAGACCGTGGCCGCTGGCGGGAGGGGCCCAGGGCGGGGAGTGGGAAGACAGTTGTGGTGAGGGGGCGATTTCTCCACTCGGGAGGTGTCCCCAGTGGTAGTGCCGGCACACATGCGGCCATTAGACATCCTACGAAACCCACCCAACGCACTTGCGGCAGCGTGTCCACTGCCAGGGAAACTCACGCGCTGCGGGGAGCGGGGATCCCAAATGGACACACCCAATGCCCCCAAGAGCACACGGAGAGGGAAACGGACTTGGCCCAGTGGTTAGGGCGTCAGCCTACCACAGGGGAGGTCCACGGTTCAAACCCAGCGCCTCCTTGACCCGTGTCGAGCTGGCCCATGCGCAGTGCTGATGCGCGCAAGGAGTGCCGCGCCACGCAGCCGTGTGCCCCGCGTAGGGGAGCCGCACGATGAAGGGGAGCGCCCTGTAAGGAGAGCCTCCCAGCGCCAAACAAAGTGCAGCCTGCCCAGGAATGGCGCCGCCCACACTTCCCGTGCTGCTGACGACAGAGAGAAGCGGACAGAGAAACAGGACGCAGCAAATAGACACAGAGAACACACAACCGGGGAGGGGGGGGGAAATTAAACCAATAAATAAATCTTTAAAAAGAATATAAATAATATGAAAGGGGCCACGGGAGGAAAGGGGTCGCTGACGTGGGAGGAGCCTGCTGGGTCGGGGCTGGGCAAGAAGAGAACCTCTGCTATGGTGTCCTGGACAGTGGTTTTCTCATCTAGGTCTGATGAAAAGAAAAGAGACAGCTGCAGCTCCAGGAACAAGAAAGCGGCTCTGGTGCGGAAAGTCAGAGCCCAAACCACCACCGCTAGGGGCCGCTGTTGGATAAGAATTGTTCCTAACTCCCCCTCCCCCCCATCCCCCATCCTGGAGGGCAGGGGGCTGGATTCCAAGGCAGGGGGAGGGGCAGGGCCCCTTGCAGAAGGGGCCGTGGGGGAGGGGACCCCTGGGCCAGACCTGTGACCGATGTGAGACCCTGTGTCCATGCGACAGCTCACCTGGTCCAGGCCAAGAGTCTGGGTTGGGCCAGGCTGCCGGGTCCCTCTTAAGAGCGGGGGTTCTCGCCAACCAGACTCCCCGAGGCCTCGTCAAGCGGGGGCCTACCTGGGGCCGGCGTTGCCCTGCAGGTCTGTCCCACGGAAATGGTCAGAGGCGTGTTGACTCCCATCGCCGTCACCTCCACCTTTTGGTCATAGGAAAACTGGCCTTTCCCCCCCCCGGGGGCCTGAGGAGACCTAAGGCCTTGGCTGCCTGCCAGGCCTGGAGAGGCCTGTCTCCCAGAGAGGAGAGGCTCAGAGGCTTCCCCTTCCTTGTCAATGACCACTGTCTCTCTGGGTTTCTTTTCCGGGAGGAGAGGGGCCCCTGAGCCCCCAGACGACCGGTAGCCATGAGCCTGCCCTTTCTCCTCTCGCCCTCCTTCTTGGTACCGTACGAGTGAACGCTTCTCTTTTCTCCGGGTTCGGGGACCCACAACGAAGCTGCTTACCTACTGGTTGGTGAGACTTTGCAGTGGAAAGCATTTCTGCTCACTTGAGGCACTGTCTGCGGTCAAGTGGGCTTACGGGTCCGTGTGTTCCGTGTACCAGGTACACGATAAGCAGCCATCGTGACCGTCAAAAACGGCTGTATGGTGGTTTTGGCTTTGACTCGAGCCATAACCCTCAGTGTTTGAAAAGAAAAAGAAAGAACTCATCATCTTTAGCCCATTTTGCTCTGCCAGAGTACGCCACGCTGTCAGGTGATCTTCCTCTTGATTGTCGTTCCAAGCTACCGTAGCAGGCCATTCAACAGGGCTACTGTCGAGATTTCCTAAGCCAAGCAGATTCCCCTTCTCGGCGAGGCGCAGCTGCCTAGTCGATACAGCCCCAGGCACTGGTGCTCCTGAGGGCTGCGGCGACACCCAGGTCTACACTGGTGGCGGGTGGCTCTGGGCTTCAGTGCCCTGCCAGTGGGCCCTACTTGGGAATATGTGCTCCTGGCATGGGGTGGAGTGGGTTTCAGGCGTGGCCTCCCTCCACAGGCCTCTTCTGTCCCTTTGGCTGAAGCCGAGCCTGGCACTGGGGTTTTGTGCCTGCGCGGGAGACTTGAGTCTCTGGACGGGCCCCGTGCCAGCTGGGACCTGAGCCTCAGCACGCTCGCATCACCTACGCTCAGCTTCCTTGCACTTGCCCAGGTCAGCTAAGGGGGAGGAGAGGATGGTCCTCAGCAGAGCGGAAGCAACAGTGCCGACACCGGCCCGCGGTAGAACCGCCTCCAAAAGCCCTGTGGGATCGAATCCCCCTCTCGCTCCAGCCGCTGCCTCCACCCCACCCCGCCCCCTCATCTCGGGGCGCCAAGCCGGCGCCGGGGGGCACGCGCTGTGCGTCTCGCGCCGCCCTAGCCCGCTCTCTGCCGCCCTCCGAGCCAGCAGGGTGCAGGGCGCAGGCGCCCCGGCAGGCCGGGCCCACCACGCCCCTCACCGCCCAGGCACGCAGGCGCCCCACCACCCCGCCCCCGGCAGCCTCGCCCCGCCCCCGCCCCGCCTCCGTTGCTCTGGAGACCGTGGCCGCTGGCGGGAGGGGCCCAGGGCGGGGAGTGGGAAGACAGTTGTGGTGAGGGGGCGATTTCTCCACTCGGGAGGTGTCCCCAGTGGTAGTGCCGGCACACATGCGGCCATTAGACATCCTACCGAAACCCACCCAACGCACTTGCGGGAGCGTGTCCACTGCCAGGGAAACTCACGCGCTGCGGGGAGCGGGGTTCCCAAATGGACACACCCAATGCCCCCAAGAGCACACGGAGAGGGAAACGGACTTGGCCCAGTGGTTAGGGCGTCAGCCTACCACAGGGGAGGTCCGCGGTTCAAACCCCGGGCCTCCTTGACCCGTGTCGAGCTGGCCCATGCGCAGTGCTGATGCGCGCAAGGAGTGCCGCGCCACGCAGCCGTGTGCCCCGCGTAGGGGAGCCGCACGATGAAGGGGAGCGCCCCGTAAGGAGAGCCTCCCAGCGCCAAACAAAGTGCAGCCTGCCCAGGAATGGCGCCGCCCACACTTCCCGTGCTGCTGACGACAGAGAGAAGCGGACAGAGAAACAGGACGCAGCAAATAGACACAGAGAACACACAACCGGGGGAGGGGGGGGAAATTAAATTAATAAATAAATCTTTAAAAAGAATAAAATAATATGAAAGGGGCCACGGGGAGGAAAGGGGTCGCTGACGTGGGAGGAGCCTGCTGGGTCGGGGCTGGGCAAGAAGAGAACCTCTGCTATGGTGTCCTGGACAGTGGTTTTCTCATCTAGGTCTGATGAAAAGAAAAGAGACAGCTGCAGCTCCAGGAACAAGGAAAGCGGCTCTGGTGCGGAAAGTCAGAGCCCAAACCACCACCGCTAGGGGCCGCTGTTGGATAAGAATTGTTCCTAACTCCCCCCTCCCCCCCATCCCCCATCCTGGAGGGCAGGGGGCTGGATTCCAAGGCAGGGGGGAGGGGCAGGGCCCCTTGCAGAAGGGGCCGTGGGGGAGGGGACCCCTGGGCCAGACCTGTGACCGATGTGAGACCTGTGTCCATGCGACAGCTCACCTGGTCCAGGCCAAGAGTCTGGGTTGGGCCAGGCTGCCGGGTCCCTCTTAAGAGCGGGGGTCCTCGCCAACCAGACTCCCCGAGGCCTCGTCAAGCGGGGGCCTACCTGGGGCCGGCGTTGCCCTGCAGGTCTGTCCCACGGCAATGGTCAGAGGCGTGCTGACTCCCATCGCCGTCACCTCCACCTTTTGGTCATGGGAAAACTGGCCTTTCCCCCCCCCGGGGGCCTGAGGAGACCTAAGGCCTTGGCTGCCTGCCAGGCCTGGAGAGGCCTGTCTCCCAGAGAGGAGAGGCTCAGAGGCTTCCCCTTCCTTGTCAATGACCACTGTCTCTCTGGGTTTCTTTTCCGGGAGGAGAGGGGCCCCTGAGCCCCCAGACGACCGGTAGCCATGAGCCTGCCCTTTCTCCTCTCGCCCTCCTTCTTGGTACCGTGCGAGTGAACGCTTCTCTTTTCTCCGGGTTCGGGGGACCCACAACGAAGCTGCTTACCTACTGGTTGGTGAGACTTTGCAGTGGAAAGCATTTCTGCTCACTTGAGGCACTGTCTGCGGTCAAGTGGGCTTACGGTCCGTGTGTTCCGTGTACCAGGTACACGATAAGCAGCCATCGTGCCCA